>NW_025215146.1:35267-42415 GCF_004010195.1 Chiloscyllium plagiosum | reverse complement strand
GCCTGTGTATCTGAGGGAGAACAGCAGTGTCTTTGTTTTTGAGAGGGTTCAGGAGTTCCTCTGTATCTGAAGGAGTTCAGCAGTTCCTGTGTATCTCAGCGAGTTCAGCAGTCCCTGTGTGTCTTTTAGAGAACAGCAGTCCCTGTATGTTATAGCGAACAGCTTTTCCTGTGTATCTTCTACAGAATAGCAGTGTTTGGGTATGTGAGAGGAAACAGCAGCCTCTGTGTATCTGAGTAGAATAGCAGTCTCTGCATATCTTATTGAGAACAGCAGTCCCTGCAAATCTTAAAGAGAACAGCAGTGCTTGTGTATCCTGCAGATGCACTGAGGCTGCTGGTTTCTCTCACATACCCAAAGAAGGCACAGACGAAAGAACAGCAGTGCGTGGTTAAAAATCACACAACATCAGGTTACAGTCCAACAGGTTTAATTGGAAGCACTAGCTTTCGGAGCATTGATCCTTCATCTGGTGGTTCATGAAAGAGCAGCACTGTGAAAGCTGGTGCTTCCAATACGAACAGCTGTTGGACTATAACCTGGAGTTGTGTGATTTTTAACTTGGTACACCGAAGTCTAACACCTGCATCTCCAAATCATGACAGCAGTGCCTGAGTATCTTATAAAGAACAGAGTTGCCTGGGTATCTTGTAGAGAACAGCTGGGCTTGTGTATCTGAGCCAGAACAGCAATCCCTGTGTATATGAGAGAGAACAGCAGTGCCTGTTTATCTTGTAGAAAACAGCAGTCCTTGTGTATCCTGATGAGAACAGCAGTCCTTGTGTATCTTGTCGAGAACAGCAGTGCTTGCGTATCTGATAGAGAACAGCAGGCACTGTCTGTATGAGAGAGAACATCAGTCCCTTTGCATCTTATAGAGAACAGCAGTGGGAGAGTATGTGAGAGAGAAGTGCAGTCCCTGTATATAATGATTGAGAACAGCAATCCCTGTGTATCTTATAGAGAACAGGCGTCCATGTGTATCTGAGAGAGAACAGCTGTGCCTGTGTGTCTTTCAGAGGACAGCAGTCCCTGTATATGTAATGGAGAACAGTAGTTCCTGTGCATCATATACAGAACAACAGTCTTTGGGTATGTCAGAGAAAACAGCAGCCTCTGAAACAGAACAGCAGCCCCAGTGTATCTTAAAGAGAACAACAGTCCTTATGCATCTTGCAGAGAACAGCAGTGCCAGTGTATCTGAGAGAGAACACTGTAGCTGTGTAACTGAGAAAGAACAGAAGACCCTGTGTATATAAAAGAAGAGCAATGTCTTGTGTATCTGAGAGAGAACTGCAGTCCATGTGTATCGGAGAAAGAACAGCAATGCCTGTATATATGAGAGAGATCTGCAGTCCCTGGGTATCTTATGGAGAATAGCAGTCACTGTGCATCTTATCGACAACATCAGTGGCTGTGTATATGAGAGAGAACTACGGTCCCTGAGTATCTTGGAGAGAACAGCAGTCCCTATGCATCTTATAGAGAACAGAAGCGGCTGTGTATGTGAGAGAGAAATTCAGTCCCTGTATATAATGATTGAGAACAGCAATCCCTGTGTATCTTATAGAGAACAGGCGTCCTTGTGTATTTGAGAAAGAACAGAAGGCCCTGTGTATATGAGGGAAGAACAGTGCCTTATGTATCTGTGAGAGAACTTCAGTCCATGTGTATATGAGAGAGAACGGCAGTGCTTGTGTATATGAGAGAGATCTGCAGTCCCTGTCCATCTTATGGAGAACAGCAGTCCCTGTGCATCTTATGGAGAACATCAGTGGTTGTGTCTATGAGAGAGAACTGCAGTCCATGTGTATTGGTGAGAGAACAGCAGTGCCTGAGTAAATGAGAGAGATCAGCACTCCCTGAGTATCTTGGAGAGAACAGCAGTCCCTGTATATCTTTCAGAGAACAGCAGTCCCTGTACATGTAATAGAGAGCAGCAGTTCATGTTTATCCTATACGGAACAACAGTGTTTGGGTATGTGAGAAAAAACAGTAGCCTCTGTGCACCTGAGAGAACAGTAGTCTTTATATCTTATTAAGAACAGCAGTGCCTGTGTATCCTAGAGAGAACAACAGTCCCTGTGCATCTTACAGAGAACAGCAGTGCCTGTGTATCTGAAAGAGAACAGCCCTACCTGTGTATCTGAGAAAGGACAGACGTCCCTGGGTATCTTATAGAAAACAGCAGTGCCTATGCATCATGCAGAGAGTAGCTGTGCCTGTGTATCTGAGAGAGAACAGCAGTCTCCGTGTCTATTGTATAGAACAATAGCAACAGCATTGTCTGTATAACGTATAGAGAACACCATTGCTTGTGTATCTGAGAGAGAACACCAGTTCCTGTTTATATGAGAGAGAACAGCATCCTCTGTGTATCTATGAGGGAACAGCAGTCCCCGAGTATCTTATCGAGAACAGCAGTGTGTATCTTCTGGAGAACAGCAGTGCGAGTGTATTTTGTAGAGAACAGCAGTTAGCTGTGTATATGATTGAGAACAGCAGCCCTTGTGTATTTGCGAGACAACAACAGTGCCTGTGTATCTTATAGAGAGCAGCAGTGCTTGTGTATCTGAGAGAACAGCAGTGCTTGTGTATCTGAGAGAACAGCAGTCCCTGTTTATTTGAGAGAGAACAGCAGCCTCTGTGTACCTTATATTGAACAGCCGTTCCTGTGTATCTTTTGGAGAACAATAGTGGCAGTGTGTATGAGAGAGAGCGACAGGCCCTGTGTATGTGCATAAGAACAGCAGTCGCTGTGTATCTTAGAGAGAACGTCAGTCCATGTGTATCTGAGAAAAAAAAAGTCCCTGTGTGTATGAGAGAGAACAGCAGCACTTTTGTATCGGGGGGGAACAGCAGTCCCGGTGTATGTGAGTGAGAACAGCAGTACGAGTGCAAATGAGATAGAACAGCAATCCTTATGCATCTGATTGAGAACAGCATTCCCTGTGTTTCTTACAGAGAACAGCAGTGCCTGTGTATCTTGCAGAGAACAGCAGTGCCTTTGTATATGGGCGGCACGGTGGCACAGTGGTTAGCACTGCTGCCTCACAGCGTCAGAGACCCGGGTTCAATTCCCGCCTCAGGCGACTGACTGTGTGGAGTTTGCACGTTCTTCCCGTGTCTGTGTGGGTTTCCTCCGGGTGCTCCGGTTTCCTCCCACAGTCCAAAGATGTTCAGGTCTGGTGAATTGGCTATGCTAAATTGCCCGTAGTGTTAGGTAAGGGGTAAACGTATGGGTGGGTTACGCTTTGGCGGGTTGATGTGGACTTGTTGGGCCGAAAGGCCTGTTTCCACACTGTAATGTAATCTAATCTAATCTAAACAGCAGTGCGTGGTTGAAAATCACACAACACCAGGATATCGTCCAAAAGGTTTAATTGGAAGCATACCCCAGTCCAACACCGGCATCACCAAATCATGACAGCAGTGCCTGAGTATCCTATAAAGAATAGCTATGCTTGTGTATCTGAGACAGACCAGTTGTCCCTGTGTATCTGAGAGATGTCAGATGTATGTGTTTACCTTGTTTACCTTATAGACAACCACAGTCCCTGTGTATCTTGTAGAGAACAGCAGTCCCTGTGCATCTGGGAGAAAACAGCATTGCCAGTGTTTCTTATATAGACCAGAAGTGCTTGTGTTTCTTATAGAGAACAGAAGTGCCTGTGTATCTTATAGAGAGCAGCAGTGCCTTTATATTTTATAGAGAACAGCTGTACCTGTGTATCTTAAAGAGAACAGCATTGCTTTTGTATTTTATTGAGAGCAGCAGTGGCGGTGTATCATGCAGAGAACAGCAGTCCTTGTGTTTATTATATAGAACAGCGATCCCTGGGTACTTCATTGAGATCAGAATGGGCTGAATAATGTATAGAGAACAGCAGTGCCTGTGTATTAACAGAAAACAGCAGTGCATGTGTATATGAGTGAGAGCAGCAGTCCCTGTCTATCTTAATGAGAACAGCATTGCCTGTGAATTTGAGAGAGAACAGCAGTGCCTGTGAATATTTTAGGTCACTGCAATCTCTGTATATGTTATGGAGAACAGCAGTCCCTGTGTGTATGAGACAGTATAACAGTGCCTGTTTATCTTATACAGAACAGCAGAGTCTGTGTATCTGAGAGAGAGCAGCAGTCTTTGTGTATCTTAATGAGAACAGCAGAGTCTTTGCATCTTAAAGAGAACAGCATTGCCTGTGAATTTGAGAGAGAAACAGCAGTGTCTGTGTATCTGGAAGAAATTAGCAGTGTCTGTGCATGTGAGAGAGAACAGCAGCCCCCATGTATATGGTAAACAACAACAGTCAGTGTGTATTCTACAGAGAACAGCAGTGGCTGTGTATATGAGTGAGGGTAGCAGTCCTTGTCTATATGAGTGAGAGCAGTAGTCCTTGTCTATCTTGGAAAGAACTTGAGTCCATGTGTATTTGAGAGAGAACAGCAATGCTGGTGAACCTGAAAGAGAGCAGCAGTCCCTGTGTATCTGAGAGAGTAAAGAAGCCCCTGTGTATATGAGAGAGAACACCAGTCCCTATGTATATGAGAGAGAACAGCCATGCCTGAGTATCCTATGTAGAACAGAGGTTCCTGTGTAACTCACAGAGAACAGCAGTGCCTGTGTATTGTACGGAGGACAGCAGTGCCTGTGTTTCGTCCAGAGAACAGCAATGTCTGTGTGCCTTGTAGAGAACGGCAGTGCGTGTGTATCTGCGACAGAACAGCGGTTCCTCTGTATCTTACAGAGAACTGCGGTACCTGTCTGTCTTACAGAGAACTGCGGTCCCTGTCTATCTTACAGAGAACAGCAGAACCTGTGTACCGTACAGAGAACTGCAGCATCTGTGCATCGTATACTGAACAGCAGTGCCTGTGTATATACAGAGAACAGCAGCGCCTGTGTATTTGAGAGAGAACAGCAGTGCATGTATCTTACAGAGAACAGCAGTGCCTGTGAATCTGAGAGAAAACAGCATGGCCTGAGAATCGTGTTTCTGAGAGATAATACCAGTCCCTGTTTATTTGAGTGAAAACAGCAGTCCCTGTGTATATTATAATAAACAACAGTCCCTGTGTATCTCGTTGAGCACATCAGGGGCTGAAAATCTTATAGAGACCAGCAGTGCCTCTGTATTAACAGAAAACAGCAGTGCCTGTGTATCTTAGAGAACAGGAGAAAAAAGTGTGTTGCTGGAAAAGCGCAGCAGGTCAGGCAGCATCCAGGGAACAGGAGAATCGACGTATCGGGCATGAGCCCTTCCTGCGCTTTTCCAGCAACACATTTTCAGCTCTGTGCTCAATCATTATATACAGGGACTACACTTCTCTCTCACATACTCCCCCACTGCTGTTCTCTATAAGATGCATAGGGACTGATGTACTCTCCCATACACACAGTGCCTGCTGTTGATATGCAAGCACTGCTGTTCTCGACAAGATACATAAGGACTGCTGTTTTCTACAAGATAAACAGGCACTGCTGCTCTCTCTCATATACAAAGGGACTGCTGTTCTGGCTCAGATACACAAGCCCAGCTGTTCTCTACAAGATACACAGGCAACTCTGTTCTTTATAGGATACTCAGGCACTGCTGTCATGATTTGGAGATGCAGGTGTTGGACTTCAGTGTACAAAGTTAAAAATCACACAACTCCAGGTTAGTCCAACAGCTGTTCATATTGGAAGCACCAGCTTTCACAGTGCTGCTCTTTCATGAACCACCAGATGAAGGATCAATGCTCCGAAAGCTAGTGCTTCCAATTAAACCTGTTGGACTGTAACCTGAGGTTGTGTGATTTTTAACCACGCACTGCTGTTCTTTCGTCTGTGCCTTCTTTGGGTATGTGAGAGAAACCTGCAGCCTCAGTGCATCTGCAGGATACACAAGCACTGCTGTTCTCTTTAAGATTTGCAGGGACTGCTGTTCTCACTCAGATACACAGAGGCTGCTGTTTCCTCTCACATACCCAAACACTGCTGTTCTGTAGAAGATACACAATAACATACAGGGACTGCTGTTCTCAGAAAGATACACAGGGACTGCTTTTCTCTATAAGATACACAGGCACAGCTGTTCTCTCTCAGATTCATAGGCACTGCTGTTCTATCTCCTTTACACATGTACTGCTGTTCTCACTCACGAATACAGGGACTGCTGTTCAACCTCAGCTACAAAGGTTCTGTCTCATATACACAGCGACTCTTGTTGTCTCTCAGATACACATGGACTGGTGTTCTCTAAGACACGCAGAGACTGTTGTTCTCACTCATATACGCAGGGGCTGCTGTTCTCTCTCATATACACAATCACTGCTGTTCTCTATAAGATACACAGGTATGCCTGTTCTATATAAGAAACACTGGGGCTGCTGTTCCCTCTCGTAAAAAAAAACAGGGACTGCTGTTCTCTCTCAGATAATCAAGCACTGCTGTTCTCTGTAAGATCAACAGGCAATGCTGTTTTCTCCCAGGTTGACAGGTACTGCTGTTCTCTCTTAGATACAGAGGCAATGCTGTTCTCTGCAATACACACAGGCACTGGTGTTGTCTGTACGATACACAGGCACTGCTGTTCTCTGTAGAATACACAGGCATTGCTGTTTGCGATCATATACAGAGGGACTGCTCTTCTCTCTCATATACAGCGGGACTTCTGTTCCCTCTCAAATACACATGGACTGCAGTTCTCTCCATAATAAATAGAGACTGCTGCTCTCTCTCATATACACAGGGACTGCTGTTCTCTATGATATCCAGGCACTGCTGTTCTCTGTTAGATACACAGGCATGGCTTATCTCTCTCAGATACTCAGGCACTGCTGTTCCCTCTCCGATACATATTGACTGCAGTTCTCTCTCATATGCACAGGAACTTCTGTTCTCTCTCATTTGCACAGCCATCGATGTTCTCTATAAGATGCACAGGAACTGCTGTTCTCCATAAGATACACAGGGACGTCTGTTCTCTCCCAGATACACAGGTACTGCTGTTGTCTCTGAGATACACAGACACTGCTGTTCTCTGTAAGATACACAGAGACTGCTGTACTCTATGCGACACATGCTGTTCTCAATCAGATGCAGAGGGACTGCTGTTCTTCATAAGATATAGCAGTTCACTCTCAGATAAACATGGTTTGATATT
>NW_025215146.1:24169-32506 GCF_004010195.1 Chiloscyllium plagiosum | reverse complement strand
GGATAGGCCACTATAAATGCCGGAGGAAACACCACAGAAGCACTTCACAGGAGGCTCCCAAGCACTGAGGATGTCACCTAGACAGGGGACGAAACGTTTGCAACAAAAACTTCCAGCTCGGCGAACAGAACCACAGCAATTTTACCATGTATTCCTGGTATTTCTACCAAAGTGAACTAACTCACACTTTTCCACAGTAAACTCCATTTGCCACTTCTCAGCCCAGTTCCGCATCTTATTTATGTCCCTCTATAACCCACAACAATCTTTCAGCACTTTCCACAACTCTGCCTTAGATGGGATTGAGGTTGACAAAGAGGAGGTTTTAGCATTTTTGAATCTCAATCCCAACTCTGTCATCCGCAAATTTACTAACCCATTCTTCTACGCTCACATCCAGATCATTTATAAAAATGACAAACAGCAGTGGCCCCAAAATAGATCCTTGCAGCACACCACTGGTAACTGAGCTCCAGGATGAACATTTACCGTCAACCACCAGTTTATGATCCAAACCGTTAAATCACCCTCAATCCCATGCCTCCATATTTTCTGCAATAGCCTACCCATGTTGAACCTTATCAAATGCCTTACTGAAGTCCATATGCATCACATCAACTGCTTTACCTTCATCCACCTGTTTTGTCACCATCTCGAAGAACTCAATAAAGTTAGTGAGGCACGACCTACCCTTCACAAAACCATGTTGACTATCCCTAATCAAATTATTCTTCCAGATGATTATAAATGCTATCTCATAACTTTTTCTAATACCTTACCCACAACCGAAGTAAGGCTCACTGGCCTATAATTACCAGGGTTGTCCTGACTCCTCTTCTTAAAACAAGAGAATAACTTTTGCTACCCTCCAATCTTCTGGCACTACTCCTGTCGACAAATATGACATAAAGATCAAAGCCAAAGTCTCTGCAATCTCCTCCCTGGCTTCCCAAAGAATCCAAGGATAAATCCCATCAGTCCCGGGTTTCTTATCTATTTTCAGATCTTTCAAAAATGCTAAAACCTCCTCTTTGTCAACCTCAATCCCATTTAAGTAGCCTGTATTTCTGTATTCTCATTAACATTGCCCTTTTCCAATGTGAATACTGATGAAAAATATTCTTTAGTGTTTCCCGTATCTCCTCGGACTCCTCGCACAACTTCCCACTACTGTCCTTAATTGGTCCTAACCTTACTCTAATCATTCCTGATATACCTTTAGAAGGCCTTAGGATTTTCCTTGATCCTATCCGCCAACAACTTCTCATGTCCCCTTCTGGTTCTTCTTAGCCCTTTCTTTAGATTTTTTCTGACTAACTCATAACTCTCAAGCCCCCTATCTGAGCCTTCATGCCCTGTCCTCACATAAGCCACTTTCTTCCTCTTGACAAGAGCTTCAACTTTAGTAAACCATGGCTCCCTCTCTCGACAAGTACCTCCCTGCCTAATAGGCATATACTTATCAAGGACCCGTATCAGCTGTTCCTTGAATGAGCTCCACATTTCAAGTGTGTCCGTCCTCTGCAGTTTTCATTCCCATCTTCGGCAGCATATGGGGGCGGCGCGATGGCTCAGTAGTTCGCACTGCTGCCTCACAGCGCTAGGAACCAGGATTCAATTCCCACCTCGGGCGACTGAATGGAGTTTGCACATTCTCCCTGTGTCTGCGTGGGTTTCCTGCAGGTGCTCCAGTTTCCTCCCACAATCCAAAGATGTGCAGACCAGGTGAATTGGCCATGCTAAGTTGTCTATGGTGTTCAGGGTAAATATAGGGGAATAGGTCTGGGTGGATTACTCTTTGGAGGGTCAGTGTGGACTTGTTGGGCTGAAGGGCCTGTTTCCATATGCTAGGTAATCTTTATCTTGTCTAATTGCATCATAATTGCCTTTCCCCCAGTTTTATCTCTTTCCCTGCGGTATACACCTATCCCTGCCCATCACTATTGTAAACGCAACCGAATTATGGTCACTATCACCAAAGTGCTCGCCTACCTCAAAATCTAACACCTGGCCAGGTTCATTCCCCAGTAACAAATCCAATATGGCATTGCCCTTTGTAGGCCTGTCTACATACTGTGTCAGAACATCCTCCTGTACACATTGAACAAATACTGACCCATCTAAACTACTTGAACTATAGTATTCCCAGTCAATATTGGGAGAAGTTAAATGTCCCCATAACAACCACCCTGTTACTCTTAATCCCATTGAGAATCACTTTTGCTATCCTTTCTTCTCTATCACTAGAACAATTTGGAGACTAAAGAAAACTCCCAACAGGGTGACCTCTCCTTCCCTGTTTCCAACCTCAGCCCAGACTACCTTAGTGGATGAGTCCTCAAACATTCTCTCAGCTGCTGTAATATTACCCTTGATTAACTATGCCATACCACCATCAATCCCTCCACCCCCTCTTCTCTGTTCTTGATAAAACATAATTGCGTATGTGAGAAACATGAGAATGACGAGAATGAGGATAGGTCCGATCAGGGACAGTAGTGGGAGACTGTGTATTGAGTCGGAAGAGATAGGAGAGGTCTTGAATGAGTACTTTTCTTCAGTGTTTACAAATGAGAGGGACCGTATTGTTGAAGAGATACATAGGGATTGCTGTTCTCTCTCAGATACACAGGAACTAGTGTTCTCACTCAGGTACACAGGGATCGCTGTTCTCTCTCATTAGATTAGATTACAGTGTGGAAACAGGCCCTTCGGCCCAACAAGTCCACACTGACCCGCCTAAGCGTAACCCACCCATTCCCCCACATTTACCCCTTCACCTAACACTACGGGAAATTCAGCGTGGCCAATTCACCTAACCTGCACATTTTTGGATTGTGGGAGGAAACCGGAGCACCCGGAGGAAACCCATGCAGACACGGGGAGAAAGTGCAAACTCCACACAGACAGTTGCCTGAGACGGGAATTGAACCCAGGTCTCTGGCGCTGTGAGGCAACAGTGCTAACCACTGAGCCACCGTGCTACCCATATCTTGTAAAGAACAGCAGTGGTTATGCATATGACAGAGAACAGCAGTACTTTTGTAACTGACAGAGAACAGTAGTTCCATATTGAGAACATTAGTTTCTGTGTATTTTACAGAGAACAGCAGTGGCTGTGTATTGTACAGAAAACAGCAGTACTCTTATATCAAACAGAGAGCAGAAAAGTCTGAGTATCTTGCAGAGCACAACAGTGCCTATATGTAATAGATATGTAATATGTTCCTGTGTATCTTATGCAGAACCACAGTCTTCACATATGTGAGCAAAAACAGCAGTCCCTGTGAATATGAGAGAGAAGAGTAGTGCCTATGAATCTAAGAGAGAACAGCACTCCCTGTGTATCTTTCAGAAAACAGCAGTCCCTGGATATGTAGTAGAGAACAGCAGTGCCTGTGTATCTTATACAGAACAGCAGTCTTTGGGTATGTGAGTAAAGGCAGCAGACTCAGTGTATTATGAGAGAGATGAAAAGTACCTGTGTATCTTGAAGAGAACATCAGTGCCTGTGCATCTGAGAGAGATCATCAGTACATGTGAATCTGAGAGAAAACGGCATTGCATGTGTATCTTATAAAAAAAAACAGCCTTGCCTGTATCTCTAATTGAGAATAGCAGTGCCTGTGTATCTGAGAGAGAACAGAAGTCCATGTGTATCTGAGGGAGAACTGCAGTCTGTGTGTATCTTGCAGAGAACAGCAGTCCCTGAGTATCTTACAGAGAGCAGCAGTGCCTATGTATCTGATAGAGAACAGCAGTGCATGTGTATCTGAGAGAGATCAGCTGTGCCTGTGATCCTGGGAGAAAATAGCATTGCCTTTGTACCTCATAGAGAACAACAACGCCTGTGTATCGGAGAGAGAACAGCAGTGCCTGTGTATCTGAGAGAGAACAGCAGTCCCTGTGTATATGAGAGAGATCAGCAGTTCCCGTGTACCTTATGCGGAAGAGCAGTCCCTATGTATCTCATAGAGAACAGCAGTTGCTGTTTATATGAAAGATAACAACAGTGCCTGTGAATCTGAGGGAGAAGAATAGTCTCGTATATTGTATTATGAACAGCAGTCCCTATGTACCTTATAGAGAACAGCAGGGACTCTGTATCATACAGACGACACCAATGCCTGTGAGAGAGAACAGCAGTGCCTGTGTATCTGAGAGAGATCTGCAGTCATGAGTATCTCACAGAGAACAGCAGTGCCTGAGTATCTTGTTGGCTGCATATATGATTGAGGCAGCAGCCCCTGAGAGAAAAGAGCAGTCCCTGAGTATCTTACAGAGAGAAAAGAGCAGTCACTGAGTATCTTACAGAGAAAAGCAATGCCTATGTATCTGATTGATAACAGCAGTGCGTGTGTATCTGAGAGAGAACAGCAGTGCCTGTGAATCTGGGAGAAAATAGCATTGTCTGTGTATCTTATAGAGAACATGAGTGCCAGAGTAAGTTATAGAGAACAACAGTGTCTGAGTATCTTATAGGAAACAGCAGTCCCTGTGTATCTTAGTGAGAACAGTAGTGGCTGTGTATATTAGAGAGAACGACAGCCTCTGTGTATGACAGTGAGAACATCAGTCCCTGTGTATCTCAGAGAGAACATGAGTCCATGTGTATCTGAGAGAAAGCAACAGTTCCCGTGTATATGAGAGAGAACAGCAGTTCCTTTGCATTTGAGGGAGAACAGCAATATGTGTATGTGAGTGAGAACAGCAATACATGTGTAAATGAGATAGAAAAAAAAGTGCCTGTGTATCGCACAGAGAACAGCAGTGCCTGTGTAACTTGCAGAGAACAGCAGTGCCTTTGTATCGTACAGGGAATAGCAGTGCCTGTGTATATTGCAGAAAACAGCAGTCCCAGTGTATCCGAGAGTGAACAGTAGCTCGGTGTACATGAAAGAGATCAGCAGTTCCTGTGTATCTTATGCAGAAGAGCAGTCCCTGTGTAACTTATAGAGACCAACTGGCTGTTTAAATGAGAGATAGCAACAGTGTCTGTGAATCTGAGAGAGAAGAGTACATTGTATTAAGAACAGCAGTCCCTGTGTACATTATAAAGAACAGTAGTGACTATGTATCGTACAGATGACAACAGTGCCTGTATTTCTGAGAGAGAACAGCAGTCCATAAGTATCTTACAGAGAACAGAAGTTCCTGTGTATCTTGTAGAGAACAACAGTTGACTGGATATATGAAAGAGAACAGCCGCCCCTGAATATCTTATATAGAACAACTGTCTCTGTGTGTCTTATAGAGAACAGTAGTGGCTGCATACACGAGACAGAATGGCAGTCCCTGTGTATGAGAGTGAGAACATCAGTCCCTGTGTATCTCAGAGAAAACAACAGTCCATGTGCATATGAGAGAGAACAGCAGTACCTTTGTATCTGAGGGAGAACAGCAGTACCTTTGTATTTGAGGGAGAACAGCAGTCCCTGTGTATGTGAGTGAGAACAGCGATACGTCTGTAAATGAGATAGAAAACCAGTGCCTGTGTATCTGATAGAGAACAGCAGTGCCTGTGCCTTGCAGAGAACAGCAGCGCCTGTGTATATGAGAGAGAACAACAGTGCGTGGTTAAAAATCACTCAACATCATGTTATAGAACCACCTGATGAAGGAGCAGCACTCCCAAAGCTCGTGCTTCCAATTAAACCTGTTGGACTATAACCTGGTGTTGTGTGATTTTTAACTTTGTACACCCCAATCAAAAACATGGAACCTCCAAAGCATGACAGCAATGCCGGAGTATCTTATAAAGAAGGTAAAAACAATGACTGCAGATGCTGGAAACCAGAGTCTAGATTAGAGTGGTGCTGGAAAAGCACAGTAGTTCAGGCAGCATCCGAGGAGCAGTAAAATCGATGTTTCGGGCAAAAGCCCTTCATCAGGAATACAGGCAGAGAGAACAACAGGCCCTGTGCATCTTACAGAGAACAACAGCGCCTGTGTATCTTGTAGAGAACAGCCGCTAACTGTATATATAATTGAGACAGCAGCCCCTG
Source organism: Chiloscyllium plagiosum (assembly GCF_004010195.1). Lineage (NCBI taxonomy): Eukaryota > Metazoa > Chordata > Chondrichthyes > Orectolobiformes > Hemiscylliidae > Chiloscyllium > Chiloscyllium plagiosum. The sequence continues at coordinate 26,501 of NW_025215146.1, read as the reverse complement.
TGTATCTGAGAGAGAACAGCAGTCCCTGTTTATATGAAAGAGAACAGCAGCCCCTGAGTATGAGAGTGAGAACATCAGTCCCTGTGTATCTCAGAGAGAACATGAGTCCATGTGTATCTGAGAGAAAACAATAGTCCATGTGCATATGAGAGAGAACAGCAGTACCTTTGTATCTGAGGGAGAACAGCAGTCCCTGTATATGTGAGTGAGAACAGTGATTCGTGCGTAAATGAGATAGAAAACCAGTGCCTGTGTTTCCGATAGAGAACAGCTGTGCTTGTGTATGTGAGAGAGAACAGCAGTGCCTGTGTATATGAGAGAGAACAGCAGCGCATGGTTAAAAATCTCCTTCATCAGGTGGTTCTTGAAGTAACAGTGCTCCGAAAGCTAGTGCTTCCAATTAAACCTGTTGGACTATAACCTGGTGTTGTGTGATTTTTAACTTTGTACACCCCAGTCAAACACTGGCATCTCCAAAGCATGACTGTAGTGCTGAAGTATCCTGTAAAGAACAGCAGTGCCTGTGAATCCGGAAGAAATCAGCATCGTCTGTGTATCTTAGGGAGAACAGCAGTGCCGGTGTATCTTATAGAGAAAACTGTGTTAGTTCATCTGAGACAGAACAGCAGTCCCTATATATATGAAAGTGAACAGCAGCCCCTGTTGATCTTATAAAGAACAGCAGTGCCAGTGTATCTTAACGAGAACAGCAGTACCTGCATGTCTGAGAGAGAATGGCAGTCCCTGTGTATAATGATTGAGAACCATAGTCCCTGTGTATATTTTAAAGAAAAGGCATCCACGTGTATCTGAAAGAGAGCAACAATGCCTGTGTATCTGACAGAGAACAGCCATGCCTGTGCATCTTGTAGAGAGCAGCAGTCCCTGTATATCTTTCAGAGATCAACAGTCCCCGTATATGGAATAGAATACTGCAGTTACTGTGTATCTTATAGAACAGCAATCTTTGTGTATATGAGCGAAAACAGCAGCCTCTTTGTATCTGAGAGAGAACGCCAGTCCCTGTGTAGCGAACAAAGCACAGCAGGTCCTGTGTGTCTTGGAGAGAACGACAGGCCCTGTGCATCTTACAGAGAACAGCAGTATCTGTGTATCTGGGAAAGAACAGAATACCTGTGTATCCAAGAAAGAACAGAAGTTCCTGTGTATGTGAGGGAGAAAAGCAGTCCCTGTGTAAATGATCGAGAAGAGCAGTGCCTGAGTATCTGAGAGAAAACATTGGTCCCTGTGTATCTTGCAGAGAACAGCAGCACCTGTGTATCGTGCACAGAACAACAGTGCCTGTGTATCTGTGAGAGATCAGCAGTGCCCGTGTATCTGAGAGAGAACAGCAGTGCCTCCATATAATACAGTATTCTTGATGAAGGGCTTTTGCCCGAAACGTCGATTTTACTGCTCCTCGGATGCTGCCTGAACTGCTGTGCTTTTCCAGCACCACCAATCCAGAATCTGGTTTCCAGCATCTGCAGTCATTGTTTTTACCTAATACAGAGAACAGCAGTGCCTGCATATCGTACAAAGAACAGCAGCCCCTGTGTATCTGAGCGAGAACAGCATTGCCTGCATATCTTAGAGAGAATAGCAGTGCCTGAGTATCTTATAGAGAGCAGCAATGAGAGAGAATCGACGTTTCGGGCATAAGCCCTTCTTCCTGAAGAAGGGCTTATGTCCGAAACGTCGATTCTCCTGTTCCTTGGATGCTGCCTGACCTGCTGCGCTTTTCCAGGAACACATTTTCAGAATAAAGAGGGAGACTCCACCACCGCTACTGGCAGGGCATTCCATGAACTCACGACTCACTGAGTAAAGAATCTACCCCTAACATCTGTCCTATACCTACCACCCCTTAATTTAAAGCTATGCCCCTCGTAATAGCTGACTCTATCTAAACCCCTAATCATCTTGTACACCTCTATCAAGTCACCCCTAAACCTTCTTTTCTCCAATGAAAACAGCCCCAAGTGCCTCAGCCTTTCCTCATACGATCTTCCTACCATATCGGGCAACATCCTGGTAAACCTCCTCTGCACCCGTTCCAGTGCCTCCACATCCATCCTATAGTATGGTGACCAAAACTGCACACAATACTCCAGACGAGGCCGCACCAGAGTCTTATACAACTGCAACATGACCTCAGGACTCCGGAACTCAATTCCTCTACCAATAAAAGCCAGTACACCATATACCTTCTTCACCGCACTATTTACCTGGGTGGCAACTTTCAAAGATCTGAGTACATGGACACCAAGATCCCTCTGCTCATCCACACTACCAAGTATCCGACCATTAGCCCAGTACCCCATCTTTCTGT
>NW_025215146.1:0-16881 GCF_004010195.1 Chiloscyllium plagiosum | reverse complement strand
GCTGTTCCTAACTTCCACCCATGCTGACTCAGTAGACAAACCTTCCTCAACAACCTTCGTTTCTGTAGCTGTGATGCACTCTCTGATTAGCAATGCTACACCCCCTCCTCTTTTTCCACCCTCCTGTTCTTTTTAAACTTTCTAAACCCTGGAACATCAAACCCATGTCTCCATTATGGCCACAACATCGTAGTCACATGCTCTAAGTTCGTCACTCTTATTTTGGATACTCCTTGCATTAAAGCATACCACTTTAACCGATCCCTTTGTTTCATCGCATGAGAAACCTTTCTTTTAGATTCAATATATTCTGTCACTGTCATGTCTGCAACTGGCCCCCTCTCAGACACGGGGCTCTGACTCCCACCCCCTGCCAAATTAGTTTAAACCCTTCTGAATCACATGAGCAAATCTCCCACCCACATTTGTACCCCTCCCACATTTGTACCCCTCCAGTTCAGGAATGGTTGCTTGATGTTCCAGGGTATGAGAAAGAACTGCACTCCCTGTATATCTTGTTCAGTACAGCAGCACCTGTGTATCTGAGAGAGAACCGCAGTTACTGTGGATGTGATAGAGAACAGCAGACCCGATGTATCTTACAGAGAAAAACAGTGCCTGTGGATCTGAGAGAGAACAGATGTGCCTGTTTGTTAGATTAGATTATTTACAGTGTGGAAACAGGTCTTTCAGCCCAGCTAGTCCACACCGACCCTCCGAAGAGCAACCCACCCAGATCCGTTCCCCTACATTTACCCCTTCGCCTAACACTAGCATGGCCAATTCACCTAACCTGCAGGTTTTTGGGACAGTGGGAGGAAACCGGAGTACCCGGAGGAAACCCACGCAGACAGGGGAGAATGTGCGAACTCCACACATAGAGTTGCCTGAGGTGGGAAATGAACCCAGGTTTCTGGCGTTGTGAGGTAGCAGTGCTAACCACTGTGCCACCATCCCGTCCTATCTTATAATGGAACGTGGTACCTATGTGTCTTACAAAGAACAGCAGTGCCTATGTATCTTTTTGAGAAGAGCATTGCGTGTGTATCTTACAGAGAACAGCAGTGCCTGTGTATCTAAGAGAATAGCAGTGCCTATTTATCTTGTAGAGAACAGCAGTCCCGGAGTGTCTGAAGGAGAATTTTATCAAGAGCGGAATTGCCTACATTGCTTATAGAAAACAGTTCTGTTTTCTCAATCAGACGTACAGGCACTGCTGTTCGCTATGAGAAACTCAGGCACTTCTCTTCTCGACAAGATACATAGGGACTGCAGTTCTCCCTCTCTCTGATACACAGGCACTATACTTCTCTCTCAGGTACGCAGAGACTGCTGTTCTCTCTCAGATACACAGGCACTGCTGGTCTCTGTGAGATACTCAGGGACTGCTGTTCACCTTCAGATACACAGGGACTGCTGTTCACCTTCAGATACACAGGGACTGCTGTTCTCTCTCAAATAACCAGGCATTGCTGTTCTCTCTCAATTAGATCGGCATTGCTGTTTTAAGTAAGACACATGGACACTGCTGTTCTCTCTCATATACCAAGGGGACTGCTGTTCTCTCTCAGAGTCACAGGCACTGCTGTACTCTATAAGAGACTCAGGGATTGCTGTTCTCTCTCAAATACTCAGGGACTGCTGCTCTCTAGAAGACTCACAGGCACTGCTGTTCTGTCTCAGTCGGCGGGTCGGTGTGGACTTGTTGGGCCGAAGGGCCTGTTTCCACACTGTAATGTAATCTAATCTAATCTAATCTAAAGACTGCTGCTCTCTAGAAGACTCACAGGCACTGCTGTTCTGTCTCAGATGCATAGGGACTGCTGTTCTCTGCAGGATACACAGGCACTGCTGGTCTCTGTAAGATACACAGGGGCTGCTGTTATCTCTCATATACATAGTGATGGCTGTTCTCACTCAGAGACACAGACACTGTTGTTCGCTTGCGATAAACAGGCAGTGCTGTGCTCTCTCAGATACACAGGCACGGCTGTTCTCCATAAGGTACACAGAGACTCCTGTTCTCTCTCAGATACATATGCTCTGCTGTCATCTCTAAGGCACACACGCAGTGTTCTTCTCTCTCAGAGACACAGGCACTGTTCTCCATATGATACTGTTGTTCTTTTAGAAATACAGGGACTGCCGTTCTCTCTCAGATATGCAGGCACTGCTGTTCTCTATAAGATAAGATGCTCTTCGCTGCAAGATACACAAGGACTGCTGTTCTCTCTGAGCTACACAGGCATTGCGGTTCTCCTTCAAATACACAGGAACTGCTGGGGCTACTGTTCTCTCTCAGATAGCCAGGCACTGCTGTTCTCTCTCAGTTGGACAGGCACTGCTGTTCCTTATAAGACACACGGGCACTAGTGTTCTCTCTCATATGCACGGGGTCTGCTGTTTTCTGCAAGGTACACAGGCACTGCTGGTCTCTGCAAGATGCACATTGACTGCTGTTCTTTGTAAGATATTCAGGGGCTGCTGTTATCTCTCATATACACAGTGATTGCTGTTCTCACGCAGAGACACAGGCACTGTTCTTCGCTCTGAGATAAACAGGCAGTGCTGTTTTCTCTCAGGTACACATGCACAGTTGTTCTCCATAAGGTACACAGAGACCGCTGTTCTCTCTCAGATACATAGGCTCTGCTGTCATCTCTCAGATAAACATGCATTGATGTTCTCTCTCAGAGACGTAGGGACTGCTGTTCTCTATGAGGTACACAGGGACTGGCGTTCTCTCTAAGATACACAGGCACGGCTGTTCTCTATCAAACACACAGGGACTACTGTCTATCTAAGATACACAGAGACTGCTGTTCTCTCACAGGTACACGGGAACTGCGGTTCTCTCTCAGATATACAGGCATTTCTATTCTCTAAATGATACCCAGGGACTGCTGTTCTCTGTAAGTGACTGGCATTGCGGTTCTCCTTCACTGTAAGATACACAGTGACTGCTTTTCTCTCTTTGATACACAGGGATGGCTGTTGTCTCTCAGTTAGACAGGCACTGCTGTTCTTTCTAAGATACACAGGACTGCTGTTCTCTCTCCGATACTCAGGCACAGCTGTTTTCTCTCAGATACACAGGGACTGCTGTTCTGTATACAATACACAGTGACAGCTGTTCTTGTAAGGTACACAGGCCATGCTGTTCTCCTTCAGTTATACAGCCACCGTTGTCCTCTATAAGATACACAGGCACTGCTGTTCTCTCTCAGATACACAGGCACTGTTGTTCTCTCTCAGTTAGACATGCAATGATGTTCTTTATAAGGTACACAGGCACTTCTGCTCTCTATCACCAACAAGACACTGCTGTTCTTGATAAGATACACAGATGCTGCTGTTTTCCAAAAAATACACAGGTACTGCTGTTCTCAATAAGATACACGGTGACTGCTGTTCTCTCCCAAATAAATAGGCACTGCTGTTCTCTTTAAGATACACAGCGACTGGTGTTGTCTCTCATAATGCACAGATTATCTCTTAGATACACATGGAAATCAGTTCTCTCTCAGATATACAGGTACTGCTATTCTCTATAGGATACACAGGAACTGTTTTTCTCGAAAAGGTACACAGAGTCTGTTGTTCTCTCTCAGATACATAGGCATTGCTGCTCTCTATAAGATATATAGGCACTGCTATTCTCTCTCAGATACACAAGCACTGCTATTCTCTATGAGATACACAAGGACTGCTTCTTAGATACACAGGCACTGCTGTTCTCTATAGGATACCCAAGCACTGCTGTTCTCGATAAGATACACAGGATCTGCTTTTTTCTCCCATTTACAGAGGCACTGCTGTTCTCTCTCTGATACACAGGTGCTGCTGATCTCTATCAGATGCACAGGCACTGCTGGTCGCTATCAGAAGTACAGGCACTGCTGTTCTCTCTCAGATGCATAAGCATCGCTGTTCTCTATAAGATATATAGGCACTGCTGTTCTTTCTCAGGTACACAGGCACTGCTGTTCTCTATGAGACACAGAAGGACTGCTGTTCTCTCTCAGATATACAGGCATTGCTATTCTCTATAGGATACACAAGCACTGCTGTTCTCAATAAGATACACAGGGTCTGCTGTTCTCTCCCACTTACAGAGACACTGCTATTCTCTCTCTGATACACAGGCACTGCTGGTCTCTCTCGTGCACACATCGGCTGCTTTTCTCACTCAGACGTACAGGCACTACTCTTCTCTATGAGAAACTCAGGCACTTCTGTTCTCAACAAGAGACATAGGGACTGCAGTTCTCTGTCAGATACACAGGATTTGCTATTCTTTCGCAGACACACAGGGACTGCTGTACACTCTGAGCTACACAGGGACTGTGGTTCTTCTTCAGACACACAGGGACCGCTGTTCTCTCTCTGTTAGACAGGCCCTGCTGTTCTCTATAAGATACATACAGACTGGCATTTTGTGTGAGATACACAGCAACTGCTTTTCTCAATCATATACACAGGGACTGCTGTTCTATCTCATTAATACAGGGACTGCTGTTCTCACTCATATCCACAACGGCTGTTCTCTATATGATTCACAGGGACTGCTTTCTCCATAAGATCCACATGGACTGCTGTTCTCACTCAGATACACAGGGGCTGTTGTTCTCTGCAAGGTACACAAGCACTGGTATTCTCTGTAAGATATACAGGGACTGCTGTTATCCCACATATACACAGCAACTTCTGTTCTCTATCACATACATGGCAACTGCTGTTCTCAATAATATGCACAGGGACTGCTGTTCTCTATAAGATGCACTGGGACTGTTGTTATCTCTCATATACACAGGGACTGCTGTTCTCAGAGACAAAGGTACTGTTGTTCTCTCTCAGATAGACAGGCAGTGTTGTTCTTTCTCAGATACACAAGCACTGCTATGGAGATAAGGTACACAGAGACTGCTATTCTCTCTCAGATACACAGGCCCGTTCTCTATGAGACACATTGGGATTGGTGTTCTCTATAAGATAAACTCTCTCATATACAAAGGGACTCCTGTCCTTTCTCAGATCCAGACACTGCTGTTCTCACCAAGATACACAAAGACTGCTGTTCTCTCTCAGATACACAGAGACTACTGTTCTCCCTCATATACACGACAATAGCTGTTCTCAATAAGATATATAGGGCCTGCTGTTTTCTACAAGATAGACAGGGATTGCTGTTCTCTCTCATGTTCACAGGGACTATGCATCTGAGAGAGAACTGCAGTGCCTGTGTATCTGAGAGAAAACAACATTGCCTATGTATATTAGAGACACCAGCAGTGCCTTTGTATCTGAAGAAGAACACCAATCCCTGTTTAGGTGAGTGAGAACAGCAGTACGTGTGTAAATGATATGAACTGTGTATCTGAGAGAGAACAGCAGTACCTATTTATCTTATAGACAACAGCAGTCCTTGTGTACCTTATACAGAACAGCAGTGCCTGTGTCTCTTAACGAGAACAGCACTGCTTGTGTATCTGACAGAGAACAGCAATCCCTGTGTATGAGAGAGAACAGCTGTCACCGTGTACTTTATACAGAAGGTATCTCAGGGAGAGCAACTGTGCCAGTGCATCTTACAGAGAACAGTAGTGTATCTGAGAGGGAACAGCCATGCCTGTGAAACTGAGAAAGAACAGAAAGTCCTGTTTATATGAGGGAGAACAGCAGTCCCTGTGTATATCAGAAAGAAGAGCAGTACCTGTGTATCTGAGAGAAAACAGCAGTTACTGTTTATTTTACAGAGAACAGCAGTGCCTGTGTATCGTGCAGAAAACAGTGCCTGTGTACCGTACAAAGAACAGCTGTGCCTGTTAATTTGGGAGAAAACAGCATTGCCTGTCTCTTTTATGTTGAATTCCTGTGTATCTTCCAGAGAGCAGCAGTGCTTCTGTATCTGAGAGAGCAGCAGTGTCTGCATATCTGAGAGAGAACAGCTGTCCGTGCGTAGCCTATAGATAACAGCAGTCCCTTTGTATCTTACAGACAACAGCCGTGTCTGTGTATCGTACAGAGAACAGCAGTGTCTGCGTCTCTTATCGAAAACAGGTGTCCCTGTGCATCTTATAGACAGCATCAGTGGCTGTGTCAATGAGAGAGAAAACAGAAGTCTCTGTGTATGAGAGACAACTGCAGACTATGTGTATCGGGGAGAGAACAGCAGTGCCTGTGTATTTGCTCCCAGAATCTGTGAATCTGGGAGAAAATGGTTTTGCCTTTGTATCTTATAGAGAAGAGCCTTGCTTGTGTATCTGTGTGAGATCAGCAGTGCCTGTGTATCTAATAGAGAACAGCAGTAGCTGTCTATATGACAGACAACAGCAGTGCCACTGTATCATGCAGAGAACAGCAGTGCCTGTGTACCTGGCAGAGAAAAGCTGTGCTTGTGTATCTTGCAGGGAACAGCAATGCCTGTGCATCGTTCAGAGAACAGCAGTGTCTGCGTATCTGACAGAGAACAGCAGTGCCTGTTTATATGAGAGGGAACAGCAGCCCCTGTGTAACTTATAAGGAACAGCCTTCCCTGTGAAACTGAGAGAAAAAGGCATGACCTGTGTATCTCATAAATATCTTATGCAGAAGAGCAGTCCTTGTGTATCTTACAGAGAACAGCAGTGGCTGTCTCTATGAGAGATAACAGCAGTCCCTGTGAATCATGCCTAGAAATGCGGTGCCTGTGTGTCGTATAGGACACAGCAGTGCCTGTGTATAGTACAGAGAACAGCAGTGCCTGTGTATCTGGCAGAGGACAGCAGTGCCTGCTTCTCTGAGGAGAACTGCAGCCCCTGTGTATGTGAGTGACAAGAGCAGTATGTGTGTGAATGATATAGAAAAGCAGTGCCTAAGTATTGCCAGTGTATCGGAGAAAGAGCAGCAGTGCCTCTGCATGCTTTAGAGAACACCATTCCTTGTGTATATTATTGAGAACAGCAGTGCCTGTGTAACTTGCAGAGAACAGCAGTGCCTCTGTGTATATGAAAGAGAACGGCAGTTCCTGTTTATCTTACAGACAACTGCAGTCCCTGTGTATCTTAAAGAGTACAGCCTGTCTATCTTAACGAGAACAGCACGGTCTGTTTATCTCAGAGAGAACACCGTGTGTATGGGAGAGAACAGCAGTGGCTCTGTACATGAGAGAGGATGGCAGTCCTTGTGTATAATGATTGAGAACAGCAGTCCCTGTTTATATTATAGAGAAAAGGCGTCCATGTGTATTTGAGAGAGAACAGCAGTCTCTGTGTATCTTAAAGAGAGCAACATTGCCTGTATATCCGAGAGAGAACAACAATCCTAGTGCATCTTACAGAGAACAGCAGTGCTTGTGTATCTGAGAGGGAACAGCCGTACCAATGAATATGAGAAAGAACAGAAAGCCCTGTTTATATGAGGGAGAATAGCAGTCCCTGTGTATCTCACAGAGAACAGCAGTGCCTTTGTATCGTGCAGAAAACAACACTGTCCGCGTACCATACCGAGAACAGCAGTCCCCGTTAATCTGGCAGAAAGCAGCATTGCCTATGTTGAATAGCAGTGCCTATGCATCTTATACAGAGCAGCTGTCCTTCTATATCTGACGGAGAACAGCAGTGCCTGTGTATCTGAGGGAGAAGAGCTGTCCCTGTGTACCTTATACATAATAGAAGTGCCTGTGCATCTGAAAAAGAACACCAGTCCATGTGTATCTGACAGAGAACAGCCATGCCTGTGTATCTTAGAGAGAACAGCAGTATCTGTGTATATTATCAACAACAACAGTCCCTCGTTATCTTAAAGAGAACAACAGTCCCTGTACATCTTACAGAGAACAGCAGTGCCTGTGTATCACAGAGAACAGCCATACCTAAGAAAGAAGAGAAGTCCCTGTGTACATGAGAGAGAACACCAGTCCCTATGTATGTAAAAGAGAACAGCATTTCCTCTGTGTCTTATACAGAACCAAAAGTTATTCATTGAGTCGATGAAACAAACTAAACTCATCCATTTATTTAATCTAAGTGCATTCGTTCATTCAATGAATCTAACTGCACTCATTCATTCAATGAAACAAATTTTACGTGTTAATTCAATGAGTAGAGCTTCTCTCTACTCCAATGTCTCCAGCTTAACACATTCATTCAATGAATCAAACGTTGTTCATTGATTCAATGAAACAAACTAAATTCATTCATTTAATTCATCTAACTGTATTTGTTCATTCAATTAATCAAACTGCATTCATTCATTCAATGAAACAATCTGCGATTTTTATTTCAATGAATAGAGCTTCTCTCATTCATACAATGGCTCGAGCTCAACACATTCATTCAATGAATCCAACTGCGTTCATTCTTTCATTGAATGAAACTTCAATCATTCTTTCAATGAATCAAGCTTCAAAGTTCATTCAATGAAGCAAACGCTCTTCATTGAGTCAATGAAACAAACTTAACTCATGCATTTAATGAATCAAACTGCATTCATTCATTTAAAGCATCTCACATCAATCGTTCATTCAATGAATCAAACATTATTCATTGACTCAACGAAATAAACTGAACTCATTCGTTTAATTAATCTAAGTGCATTCGTTCATTCAATGAATCTAATTGAATTCATTCATTCAATGAAACAAATTGCACGTGTTAATTCAATGAGTAGAACTTCTCTCATTCATTCAAAGTCTCTAGCTTAACACATTCATTGTTTTAATCATTCATTCAGTTAATTAAGTTATTAATTGATATAATGAAACAAACTGAACTCATGCATTTCATAAATCAAACCAGTCATTCATGCAATGAAACAAACTGCACGTGTTAATTCAATGAGTCGAGCTTCTCTCATTTATTGAATGTTTCGAAAATAATGATTTCTTTCGAAGAATTAAAACTGCAATCATTCTTTCATTGAACGAACATGGAATCGAAAATAATGCATTCAATCAATGAATCAAACGTTATTCATTGATAGAATGAATCAGAGTAAAGTCATTCATTTAGTGAATCCAACTGCATTTATTCATTAATTCATTGAATCACCCTGCACACTTTCATTCAATGAAATAAATTGCACGTGTTAATTCAAGTTAATTCAAGCTTCTCTCATTCATTCAATATCATGAGCTTAGCACATTCATTCAACGAATCAAACTGCATTCATTATTTCATTGAATGAAACTTCAATGAATCATACGTTATTCATTCATTCAATGAAACAAACTTAACTCATGCATTTAATGAATCAAACTGCATTCATTCATTTAATGCATCTCAAATCAAACGTTCATTCAATGAATCAAACGTTATTCATTGACTCAATGAAACAAACTGCACACATTCATTCAATAAAACAAACTGCACGTCGAGCTTCTCTCATTCATTGAATATTTCGAAAATAATGCATTCATTCAAACAGTGAACACCGCAATCATTCTTTCATTGAACGAACATTGAATCGATAATAATGCATTCATTCAATGAAACAAACTGTAGGTGTTAATTCAATGAGTCGAGCTTCTCTCATTCATTGAATGTTTCGAAAACAATGTATTCATTCAAAGAATTAAAACTGCAATCATTCTTTCATTGAACGAACATTGAATCCAAAATAATGCACATTTATTCAATGAATCAAACCTTATGCATTGAGAGAATGAGTCAAACTAAAGTCATTCATTTATTGAACCCAACTGCATTCATTCATTCATTCATTCATTGAATCTCACTGCACACTTTCATTCCATGAAATAAATTGCATGTGTTAATTCAATGAGTAGAGCTTCTCTCATTCATTCATTATCATGAGCTTAGCGCATTCATTCAACGAATCAAACTGCGTGCATTCTTTCAGTGAATGGAACTTCAATCAATCATTCAACTTATCAAACCTTATGTATTGATTAAATGAAACTGACTGAAATCATAATGTTAATGACTCAAACTGCAGTCATTCATTTACGGTAACAAACTGCATGTGTTAATTCAATTTGTCGAGCTTCTCGCATTCATTTAATGTCTCGAGCTGACCGCATGCATTCAATGCAACAACTGCGTTCATTCTTTTATTGAATGAAATTTCAATCGTTCGTTCAATGAATTAAACGTTGTTCATTGATTCAATGAATCAAACTGAACTGATTCATGTAATGCTTAACACAATGATTCAATGCAGCAAATTGCATTCATTCATTTCTTGAATCAAACTTCAATCGTTGATTCAATGAATCAAACGTTAGTTATTCAGGCAATGAAACAAGCTAAACTCATTCATATAGTGAATCAACCTGCATTCATTCATTGCTTGACTCTGACATAATTCATTATTTGATTGAATCAAATGTTATTCATTGTTGCATTGAATCAAACTAAGCTCCTTCATTAAATGAATCAAATTGTATTCGTTCATTAAAATAATCACACTTCAATCATTCATTCATTTAAAGAAACAAACTGCACACATTCATTCAATTAAACAAACTGCACGTGTTAATTCAATGTGTCGAGCCTCTCTCATTCAGTTGATGTCTAAAACCTAACGCATTCATTCCACGAATCAAACTCGTTCATTCTTTCATTGAATGGAATTTCAATCATTCATTCAATGAAGTAAACGCTGTGCATTGATTCAATGAGACGTACTGAACTCATGCATTTCATGAATCAAACTGTATTCATGCATTATGTGCATCAAACTTCAATCGTTGATTCAGTGAATCAAACGTTGTTCGTTGATTCAATGAAACAAACTAAACTCATTCACTTCATGAATCTAACTTCATTCATTCATTCATTTAATGAAACAATGAAACAAACTGCACTTGTTAATTCCAAGAATAGAGCTTCTCTCATTCATTCAATGTCTGCAGTTTAACATATTCATTTAATGAATCAAACTGCAATCGTTCATTCAATGAATCAAACGCTTCATTGAGTCAATGAAATAAGCTAAACTCTTTCATTTAGTGAATCAAAGTGCATTCATTCATTTAATATATCAACCTTCAACCATTCATTCCAAGAATCAAACGTTATTCATTGAGTCATTCATTCAATCGTCAATCATTCAATGAATCAAACTTCAATCGTTCATTCAATGAAGCACGCGCTATTCATTGAGTCATGAAACAAACTAAAGTCTTTCATTTAGTGAATCAAAATGCATTATTCATTCAATGAATCTAACTGCACTCATCTGTGGAGCTAAACGCATTCAGTCAAAGAATCAAACAATTAATCAATGAATTAAACGTTATTCATTAATTCTATGAAACAAACTTAACTCATGTATTTAGTGAATCAAACTGCATTCATTGCATGACTCTGGCATAATTCGTTCATTGAATGAATGAATTGAATTGAATAAATCGTCATTTATTGCCACAATGAATCAGACTAAGCTCATTCGTTTCATGACTCAATCTGCATTCTTTCATTAAAAGAACCTGACATCAATTGTTCATTCAATGAATCAAACGTTATTCATTGATTCAACGAACGAAACCATACGCATTTACTTAATGAATCTAACTGCATTCAATTAGCGAAACAAACTGCACTTATTCATTCAATGACACAACCTGAGCATGTTAATTCAATGAGTAGAGCTTCTCTCATTCATTCAAAGTCTCGAACTAAACGCATTCATTCAATGCAACAAACTGCATTCATTCGTTCACTGAATAAAATTTCAATCGTTCATTCAATCAATTAAACGTTGTTCGTTGATTCAATGAACCAATATGAACTGATTCATTTTCTGAATCAACCTTTATTCATTCATTTAATATATCAATCTTCAACGGTTCATTTAATGAATCAAACGTTATACATTGATTCAACGAAAGAAGCTATTCTCATTCATTTATTGAATCTAACTGCACTCAATGAAGAAATTAAACTACATTCATTCATTTAATGTATCAAACATCAACGTTTTATTCAATAAATCAACTCGAACTTAACGCATTCATTCAATGCAACAAACTGCATTTATTTTTTCACTGAATGAAATTTCAGTAGATCATTCAATCAATTAAACATTGTTCGTTGATTCAATGAACCAACCTGAACTGATTCATGTAATAAATCAACCTTCATTCATTCATTTAATGTATCAAACTTCAACGTTTCATTTAATGAGTCAAACATTATACATTGATTTAACGAAAGAAGCTATTCTCATTCATTTATTGAATCTAACTGCACTCATTCAGTCAATGAAGCAAATTAAACTCATTCATTCAATGAAACAAACTGTATTCATTCATTTAATGTATCAAACATCAACATTTTATTCAATGAATCAAATGTTACACATTGATTCAATGAAGCAAACTTAACTCATTCATTTAATTCATCGAATTGCATTCATTTAATGAATCAAACGGCACTCGTTCATTCAAAGGAACAAACTGCACGTGTTAATTCAATGTGTAGAGCTTCTTTCATTCACTCAACGTCTTGAGCTTAATACATTCATTCAACCAATCAAACTGCGTTCATTCTTTCATTGACTGAAACTTCAATCATTCATTCAATGAATCAAACGTTATGTATTGATTCAACGAAACAGAGTCAAATCGTACATTAATAAACCAAACTGAACTTATCCATTTAATGAATCAAACAGCATTCATTCATTCAGTGATTGAAACTGCACTCATGTATTCAATGAAACAAACCGCAAGTGTTAATTAAATGAGTAGATCTTCGCTATTTCATTCAATGTCTCGAGCTTAACGCATTCAGTCAATGAATCAAACTACAATTATTGTTGCATTGAGCTATCTTCAATCCTTCATTCAATGAATCAAACGTTATTCATGTTCAATTAAACAAACTAAACAAATTCACTTAATGAATCAAAATGCATTCATTCATTTCATGAATCAAACTGAACTCATTCATTGAACGAAACAAATTACAAGTGTTAATTCAATGAGTAGAGTTTCTCTCGTTCATTCACTGTCTCGAACTTAATGCATTCATTCTCTCATTGAATCAAATTTCAACCATTCATTCAATGAATTCGACGTTGTTCAATGATTCAATGTATTAAACGTTGTTCATTGATTTAATGAAACAAACTCATGCATTTAATGATTCAAATTGCATTCATTCATTGCATGACTGTAGTTCATTCAATGAATCAAACGTTATTACTTGATTCAATGAAACAAACTAAACACATTCATTAAAATAATCTGAAAGATGTGAAACTTGAAAAGGTTCAGAAAAGCTTTACAAGCATGTTGCCAGGGTTTGAGGATCTGAGTTACAGGGAGAGGCTGAACAGGCTGTTTTCCCCTGGAGCGTCGGAGGCTGAGGAGTGACTTTATAGAGGTTTACAAAATTATGAGGGGCATGGACAGGATAAATAGGCAAAGTCTTTTCCCTGGGGTCAGGGAGCCCAGAACTAGAGGGCATAAGTTTAGCGTGAGAGACTTTATAGAGGTTTAGCATGAATTTCATGAATCAAACAGCACTCATTCATTCAATGAATCTTACTGCCTTCTTTCATTCAATGAACCAAACTGCACTCCCTCATTCAATGTCTCGAGCTTAACGCATTCATTCAATGAATTAAACAGCATTCATTCTTTCATTGAATGAAACGTTACTCATTCATTCAATGAATCAACGCTTTTCATTGGTTCAATGCATGAGTTTCCTGTCATTTTATGAATCTGAGAGAAATCGTTCATTCGTTCAGTTAATGAATCAAAGTACTAATTTATTCAATGAAACAAACTCAGTTAATTCAATCAGTAGAGCTTCTCTCATTCATTCAATACAACAAACTACATTCATTCTTTCATTAAATGAAATTTCAATCATTCATTCAATGAATGAAATGTTATTCAATGATTTAATGAAACAAACTTAACTCATGCATTTAATGAATCAAACTGCATTCATTCATTGCACGACTCTAACATTAATCGTTCACTCAATGAATCAAACTTTATTCATTGAAACAATTAAACAAACTGAACAAATTCATTTAATGAAGCAAACAGCATTCACTCAATGAAACAAACTACATGCGCTGATTCAATGACTCGAGCTTCTTTCATTTATTAATGTCTTGAGCTTAACAAATTCATTCAATGAAACAAACTTCAATGAGTAGAGCTTATCTCATTCATTCAATGTCTTGTGTTTAACGCATTCATTCATAGAACCAAACTGCATTCATTCTTTCATGGAATGAAAGTTAAGCCATTCATTCAATAACTTAAACGTTGTTTATTGATTAAATGAAACAAACTTGACTCATGCATTTAATGAAGCAAACTGACATCGTCGTTTATTCAATGAATCAAACGTTCTTAATTGATTCAACGAAACAAACTAAACTCATTCATTGAAAGGATCAAACTGCATTCATTCTTTCAATGAATCAAACTTCAATCGTACATTCAATGAAACAAATGGTATTCATTGAGTCAATGAAACAAACTAAATTCATTCATTTAATTAATCTAACTGCAATCATTCATTCATTTTAAGAATCTATCTACACTCACGCATTCAATAAAACACATTGCACGCGTTAGTTCAATTAGTAGAGCTTCTCTCATTCATTCAGTGTCGAGCTTAACGCATTTGAGATGAACCAAACGTTATACATTGAGCCAATAAAACAAACTAAACTCTATCGTTTAAAGAATATAACCGCATTCATTCAATCAATGAATCATACTGCACTCATTCAATCAATGAAACGAATTCCACATGTTAATTTAATGAGTCTAGCTTCTCTCATTCATTGAATGACTCGAATATAATGCATTCATTCAATGAATCAAACTGCATTCGTTCATTCATTCAATAAATGATTGAAATTAATGAATTAAATGTTGTTCATTGATTCAATGCAACAAACGAACTCACGGATTTCATGAATCAAATGTCCATGAAATGAATCCAACAATATTTAGTAATTCAATGAAACGAACTTAAATCACACAATTAATGAATGAAACTGCACTCGTTTATTAAATTAATCTTACTGCCGTCTTTTGGTCAGTGAATCAACCTACACACATTAATTCAATGTTTCAAGCTTAACGCATCAATTCCTTGAATCAAACTGCATTCATTCTTTCATTTTCTTAAAACTCCAGTCTTTCAATCAATCAATGAATTAAACGTTATTCTTTGATTCCATGAAACAAACTTAACTCACGCATTTAATGAATTAAACTGCATTCATTTATTTAATGAATCTGATTTCAATCCTTCAATCGAAGAAAAGAACAAAACTCATTCATTTAAGGAATCGAACAGCATTCATTCATTCAAAGAAACAAAATTGCACGTGTTAATTCAAGATGGAGAGCTTGCCTCATTCATTCATTCAATGTAATGAACCAAACTGCATTCATTCTTTCATTTTGTGAAACTTCAATCATTCATTCAATGAATTAAACGCTATTCGTTCATTCAATTAAACTCTTGTATTTATTGTGTCAAACTGCATTCATTCCTTTAATGACACAAACTTCAATCGTTCATTCGATGTATCAAACGTTATTCCTTGATTGAATGTAACAAACTTAAATCATACATTCAATGAATCAAACTGCACTTATTTATTTACTGAACCAAACTGCACTCATTCATTCAAAGTGAGACAAACTGAACGTGTTAATCCAATGTGTAGAGCTTCTCTCATTCATTCACTGTCTTGAGCTTAACACAATCATTCAATGAATCAAACTGCATTCATGCTATCATTGAATTACTCTTCAATCTTTCGTTCAATGAATCTTACGGTATTCATTGATTCATTGAAACTTACTGCATTCTTTCATTCAATGAATCAAACTTCACTCATTCCTTCAATGAATCACACTGTATGAATTAATTTATTAAATAAAACATCAATCATTCATTCATGGAATTGCACGTTGCTCATTTAATGATTAAATGAATCAAACCACTGATTCAGTCAATGAATCAAACGGCATTCATTCACTTAATGATGCTGACATCAATCGTTCATTCAGTCAATGAAACAAACTAAACTCATCAAACTGCATAAATTTATTTAATGTGTCAAACTTCAACAGTTCATTCCAAGAATCAAACGTGTCAATGAAGGAAACTTCTCATTAATTTAATGAATCTATCTGTATTCTTTCATTCAATGAATCAAACTGCACTCATTCATTCAATCACTTGTAAATTCAATGAATAGAGCTTCTGTCATGCATTCACTATCTCGAAATTAAAGTATTCATTCAGTGAATCAAACTGCATTCGTCCATTAAACGAAACAAACATTATTTGTTGATTCATTGAAACGAACTTAAATCATGAATTTCATGAATCAAACAGCACTCAATGAATTCAATGAATCATTCTGCCTTTTTTCATTCAATGAACCAAACTGCACTCCCTCATTCAATGTCTCGAGCTTAACGCATTCATTCAATGAATTCAACAGCATTCATTCTTTCATTGAATGAAACGTTACTCATTCATTCAATGAATCAACGCTTTTCATTGGTTCAATGCATGAGTTTCCAGTCATTTTATGAATCTGAGAGAAATCGTTTATTCAATGACTCAAACATTATTCATTTTTTGCAATGCTCCGAACTAAACTCATTCATTTATAAATCAAACTGCATTCGTTCATTTAATGAAGCAAATTGTACTAATTTATTCAATGAAACAAACTTTGTGTTAATTCAATCAGTAGAGCTTCTCTCATTCATTCAATACAACAAATTACATTCATTCTTTCATTAAATGAAATTTCAACTATTCATTCAATGAACTGAACGTTATTCATTGATTCAATGAACCAATCTGAACGTATTCATTTCATGAATCAAACTGCATTCAGTCATTGCATGAATCTGACATCAATCGATCATTC
>NW_025215145.1:65749-66929 GCF_004010195.1 Chiloscyllium plagiosum | reverse complement strand
CTTCCTTGTGGATCATGAAGTTAAAAATCCTTAGAATCTTTGAAGAAAAAGCAAGTTGGTATATTGTATGTTCTTTGTTGTTTGATGGATCACAATATTAGCCTTGTGATCTTGTTTGCATGTAGACATTTCACTGTGGAGTTATGGTAGGGGCATGGATTTAGGGGCATGGATTTAGGGGCATGTTGATGAGCTACAGTCCATTGACTGAAAGAGATTTATAGATATGTACACAGGCTGAAAAAGTGGAGAGCATTAATAGAGCATGTGCAAAACAGAAGTTGGAATAATTAAATACACTAAATGCCAGAATCTCAAAGTGTAAATACATGTTGGATAGATGTGAACACTTAAGTATCAATAGTGGAATGTTGGAAAATGAAGTAAACATTTAATAGCTCAACCTTAAAATCAATCAGAGGAACCGGATAAATAAATGTCAACTCTAAGGCCTGTCATATTCTGAAGTATGCTAATTAATAATTGGGTATTATTGCAGTGTACAGGATACTGTCGATTACTGCCATGTGCCTGATGATTGATCAATGAGATATCAGTCAGGTAGATGAACAAAGCAGCACAATGATCCTTGGAGACTGCGGTGATTTTACCTTTTACTAGGTAGACAAATGACTCAAAGACTTTTATAGATACCATTTTCATTCCACAGGTTTCAATATTAAATGATAACAGTCCATTTGCTAGTGCCTTTGACCTGGCACAAATCATTTCATCATATCAAGATAGAAATGGTGAGATTTTCATTACTATGTCATTTATATCAATATAAAATATTTCTCATAGAACAATATTTTTTTCTCTAAACCTAATTTGGTCACTAACTGTCTTGTTTTAGTAACAACGATATTCACCAATCAGTATCCTGTGTGGACAGTAGGGAGAGCTGCTGATGCCCCATTTGTCTTTAATGCTGTCATCAGATATCCCGTGGAAGTAATCACATATCCTTTTTAAAATTCAAAATAATGAGTAAAATAGGATTCTGTCACAGACTGTGCTGTACCTTTTGGGGATAGGGTGCAATCATGAAAACAGTGAGCATTTTACCGATCTTTCCTTGGCTCACCATTTGAAATCCCATTTTTTTAAAAAATGAAGTTTTGCCTTGTTTAGTAAGTTGTGATTTGATTTTCAACAGCAATGTAATGATCGAATTTGA
>NW_025215145.1:57003-61585 GCF_004010195.1 Chiloscyllium plagiosum | reverse complement strand
CTGTCACTGACCCCGTCTTCACACTGACACAGGATCGCAGCCTGACACAGATCCCAGTCTTCACACTGACACAGGACAGCAATCTGACACTGATTTCAGTCTTCACATTAAAACAGGACAGCAGCTGGTCACTGATCCAAGTCTGAAACTAACACAGGACAGCAGCCTGACATTGATCACTCTCTTCACTCTGACAAAGATCAGCAGCCTGACACTGATCCCATGCTTCACACTGACACAGGACAGCAGCCTGTCACTGATCGCGGTCTCACACTGACACAGGACAGCAGCCTGACACTGATGCCAGTATCACACTGACACAGCACAGCAGCCTGTCATTGATCCCAGTCTCACACTGACACAGGACAGCAGCCAGTCACTGATGCCAGTATCACACTGACACAGCACAGCAGCCTGTCATTGATCCCAGTCTTCAAATTGTCCAAGGACATCAGTCTGTCACTGATCACAGTCATCGCACTGACACAGGACTGCAACATGTCACTGATCCCAGTCTTCACAGTGACACAGGACAGTAGCATGTCACTGATCGGCGTCACACACTGACACAGGACAGCAGCCTGACAGTAATCCCAGGTTAACACAGACACATGATCGTTGGCTGATACTGATTCCAGTATAACACTGATACAGAACAGCAGCCTGTCACTGACCCCATTCTTCAAATTGTCCAAGGATTGTAGCCTGTCACTGATTACAGTCATCACACTGACACAGGACAGCAGCCTGTCTCTGATCCCAGTTTCACACTGACACAGGACAGCAGCCTGACACTGATCCCAGTTTAACACAGACACATTATCGTTGCCTGATACTGATTTCAGTATTCACACTGACAAAGGACAGCAGCCTGTCATTGATCCTAGTATCACACTGGTACAGGACAGCAGCCTGTCACTGATCCCAGTCTTCATACTGACACAGGACAGCAGCCTGTCAATGATCGCCGTCTCACACTGCCACAGGACAGCAGCCTGACAAAGATCCCCAGTCTTCACACTGACACAGGACAGCAGCCTGTCACTGACGCCAGTCTTAACACTGACACAGGAGAGTAGTCTGACACTGATCCCAGTCTTCACATTGACACAAGACAGCAGCCTGTCACTGACGCCAGTCTTACACTGACACAGGAGAGTAGCCTGACACTGATCCCCAGTCTTCACATTGACACAAGACAGCAGCCTGTCACTGACCCCAGTCTTTGCACAGACACAGGCCAGCAGCCTGTCACTGATCGCCGTTTCACACTGGCACAGGACAGCAGCCTGATACTGATTCCAGTATTCACACTGACACAGGACAGCAGCCTGTCATTGATCCCAATCTCACACTGACACAGGACAGCAGCCTGTCTCTGATCCCAGTCTCACACTGACACAGGACAGCAGCCTGTCAGTGATCCCTGTCTTCACACTGATGCAGGAGAACAGCCTGTCACTGACCCCAGTTTCACACAGACACAGGATAACCGCCTGACACTGACCCCAGTCTTGACACTGACACAGGCCAGCAGCCTGTCAATGATCCCAGTATCACACTGACACAGGCCAGCAGCCTGACACTGTTCCCAGTATCACACTGGTACAGGACAGCAGCCTGTCACTGATCGCCGTCTCATACTGACACAGTACAGCAGCCTGACACAGATCCCAGTCTTCACACTGACACAGGAGAGCAGCTTGTCACTGATCCCAGTATTCACACTGACACAGGACAGAAACCTGACACTGATCCCAGTATCACACTGGTGCAGGACAGCAGCCTGTCACTGATCCAAGTCTGAAACTAACACAGGACAGCAGCCTGTCACTGATCCCAGTTTCACACTGACACAGGACAGCAGCCTGTCACTGATCCCAGTTTCACACTGACACGGACAGCAGCCTGATACAGATCCCAGTATTCATACTGACACAGGACAGCAGCATGTCATTGACTCAGGTCTTCACAATGACACTGGACAGCCGCCTGACACTGACCCCAGTCTTGACACTGACACAGGACAGCAGCCTGTCAGTGATCCCAGTCTTCCCACTGACACAGGAGAACAGCCTGTCACAGATCCCAGTCTTCACATTGACACAGGACAGCAGATGGTCACTGATGCCAGTATCACACTGACATAGGACAGCAGCCTGTCATTGATCCCATTCTTCAAATTGTCCAAGGACAGCAGCCTGTCACTGATCACAGTCATCGCACTGACACAGGACTGCAGCATGTCACTGATCCCAGTCTTCACAGTGACACAGGACAGTAGTATGTCACTGATCGGCGTCTCACACTGACAGAGGACAGCAGCCTGACACTAATCCCAGGTTAACACAGACACATGATCGTTGGCTGTTACTGATTCCAGTATCACACTGATACAGAACAGCAGCCTGTCACTGACCCCATTCTTCAAATTGTCCAAGGACAGCAGCCTGTCACTGATCACAGTCATCACACTGACACAGGACAGCAGCCTGTTAATGATCCAAGTTTCACACTGACACAGGACAGCAGCCTGACACTGATCCCAGTTTAACACAGACACATTATCGTTGCCTGATACTGATTTCAGTATTCACACTGACAAAGGACAGCAGCCTGTCACTGACGCCAGTCTTAACACTGACACAGGAGAGTAGCCTGACACTGATCCCAGTCTTCACATTGACACAAGACAGCAGCCTGTCACTGATCCCAGTCTTCACACTGACACAGGGCAGCAGCCTGTCACTGACCCCAGTTTCACACTGTCACAGGAGAGCAGCCTGTCACTGACCCCAGTCTTTGCACTGACACAGGCCAGCAGCCTATCACTGATCGCCGTTTCACACTGACACAGGACAGCAGCCTGTCATTGATCCCAATATCACACTGTACAGGACAGCAGCCTGTCACTGATCGTCGTCTCATACTGACACAGTACAGCAGCCTGACACAGATCCCAGTCTTCACACTGACACAGGAGAGCAGCTTGTCACTGATCCTAGTATTCACACTGACACAGGACAGAAACCTGACACTGATCCCAGTATCACACTGGTGCAGGACAGCAGCCTGTCACTGATCCCAGTCTTCACAATGACAGAGGACAGCAGCCTGTCACTGATCCCATTTTCACACTGACACAGGACAACAGCCTGTCATTGATCCCAGTATGACACTGGTACAGGACAGCAGCCTGTCACTGATCGCAGTCTCACACAGACACAGGACAGCAGCCTCTCACTGATCACAGTCATCACACTGACACAGGACAGCAGCCTGACACTGATCCCAGTTTAACACAGACACATTATCGTTGCCTGATGCTGATTCCAGTTTTCACACTGACAAAGGACAGCAGCCTGTCATTGATCCTAGTATCACACTGGTACAGGACAGCAGCCTGTCACTGATCCCAGTCTTCATACTGACACAGGACAGCAGCCTGTCAATGATCGCCATCTCACACTGCCACAGGACAGCAGCCTGACAAAGATCCCCAGTCTTCACACTGACACAGGACAGCAGCCCGTCACTGACGCCAGTCTTAACACTGACACAGGAGAGTAGCCTGACACTGATCACAGTCTTCACATTGACACAAGACAGCAGCCTGTCACTGATCCCAGTCTTCACACTGACACAGGGCAGCAGCCTGTCAGTGACCCCAGTTTCACACTGTCACAGGACAGCAGCCTGTTACTGATCACAGTCATCACACTGACACAGGACAGCAGCCTGTCACTGATTCAAGTCTTCACACTGACACAGGACAGCAGCCTGACACTGATCCCAGTCTTTGTACTGACACAGGCCAGCAGCCTGTCACTGATCGCCGTTTCACACTGACACAGGACAGCAGCCTGTCACTGATCGCCGTCTCATACTGACACAGTGCAGCAGCCTGACACAGATCCTAGTCTTCACACTGACACAGGAGAGCAGCTTGTCACTGATCCCAGTATTCACACTGACACAGGACAGAAACCTGACACTGCTTCCAGTATTCACACTGACACAGCACAGCAGCCTGACACAGATCCCAGTCTTCACGCTGACAGAGGACAGCAGCCTGTCACTAATCGCCATCTCATACTGACACAAGACAGCAGCCTGACATTGATCCCACTCTTCACTCTGACAAAGGTCAGCAGTCTGACATTGATACCAGTCTTCGCTCTGACAAAGGTCAGCAGCCTGACACTGATCTCAGTCTTCACACTGACACAGGAAAGTAGCCTGACAAAAATCCCAGTCTTCACTCTGCTACAGGACAGCAGCCTGTCACTGATCCCAGTTTCACACTGACACAGGACAGGAGCATGTCACTGATCGGCGTCTCACAATGACACAGGAAAGCAGCCTGACAATAATCCCAGGTTAACACTGACACCTGATCGTTGCCTGATACTGATTCCAGTATTCACACTGATAAAGGATAGCAGCCTGTTACAGATCCCAGTCTCACACTGGTACAGGAGAGCAGCCTGTCACTGCTCCCAGTATTCACACTGACACAGGACAGAAACCTGACACTGATCCCAGTCTTCACACTGCTACTGGACAGCAGCCTGTCACTGAT
>NW_025215145.1:46552-55347 GCF_004010195.1 Chiloscyllium plagiosum | reverse complement strand
CCAGTCTTCACACTGACACAGGACAGCAGCCTGTCACTGATCCCAGTCTTCACACTGACACAGGACAGCAGCCTGTCACTGATCGCAGTCTCACACTGACACAGGACAGCAGCCTGTCATTGATCCCATTATCACACTGACACAGGACAGCAGCCTGTCACTGATCACAGTCTCACACAGACACAGGACAGCAGCCTGTCATTGATCCCAGTCTCACACTGACACAGGACAGCAGCCTGTCACTGACCCCAATTTCACACTGACACAGGACAGCAGCCTGAGAAAGATCCCCAGTATTCACACTGACACAGGACAGCAGCCTGTCAGTGATCCCAGTCTTCACACTGATACAGGAGAACAGCCTGTCACTGACCCAATTTCACACTGACACAGGACAGCAGCCTGTCACTGATCCCAGTATTCACACTGACACAGGATAGCAGCCTGACAAAGAACCCCAGTCTTCACACTTTCAGAGGACAGCAGCCTGTCACTGATCGCCGTCTCACACTGACACAGGACAGCAGCCTGTCACTGATCCCAGTCTCACACTGACACAGGACAACAGCCTGATACTGATGCCAGTATCACACTGCGACAGGACAGCATCCTGTCACTAATCCCATTCTTCAAATTGTCCAAGGACAGCAGCCTGACACAGGTCCGAATCTTCACACTGACACAGGAGAGTAGCCTGTCACTGATCCCAGTCTTCACATTGACACAGGATCGCAGCCTGTCACTGATCCCAGTCTTCACATTGACACAGGATCGCAGCCTGTCACTGATCCCACTATCACACTGACACAGGACAGCAAACTGACACTGATTTCAGTCTTCACATTGAAACAGGACAGCAGCTGGTCACTGATCCAAGTCTGAAACTAACACAGGACAGCAGCCTGACATTGATCGCAATCTCCACTCTGACAAAGGTCAGCAGCCTGACACTGATCCCAGTCTTCACACTGACACAGGACAGCAGCCTGTCATTGATCCCACTATCACACTGACACAGAACAGCAGCCTGTCACTGATTCCAGTCTTCACACTGACAGAGGACAGCAGCCTGTCACTGATCACGGTCTCACACTGACACAGGACAGCAGCCTGACACTGATGCCAGTATCACACTGGTACTGGACAGCAGCCTGTCACTGATCCCAGTCTTCAAATTGTCCAAGGACAGCAGCCTGTCACTGATCACAGTCATCACAGTGACACAGGACAGTAGCATGTCACTGATCGGCGTCTCACACTGACATAGGACAGCAGCCTGACACTAATCCCAGGTTAACACAGACACATGATCGTTGCCTGATACTGATTCCAGTATTCACACTGACACAAGACAGCAGCCTGTCATTGATCCTAGTATCACACTGGTACAGGACAGCAGCCTGTCACTGATCCCAGTCTTCACACTGACACAGGACAGCAGCCTGACAAAGATCCCCAGTCTTCACACTGACACAGGACAGCAGCCTGTGACTGACGCCAGTCTTAACACTGACACAGGAGATTAGCCTGACACTGATCCCAGTCTTCACATTGACACAAGACAGCAGCCTGTCACTGATCCCAGTCTTCACACTGGTACAGGACAGCAGCCTGTCACTGACCCCAGTCTTCACACTGACACAGGACAACAGCCTGTCATTGATCCCATTATCACACTGGTACAGGACAGCAGCCTGTCACTGATCGCCGTCTCATACTGACACTGTACAGCAGCCGGACACAGATCCGAGTCTTCACACTGACACAGGAGAGCAGCTTGTCACTGATCCCAGTATTCACACTGACACAGGACAGAAACCTGACACTGATTCCAGTATTCACACTGACACAGCACAGCAGCCTGACACAGATCCCAGTCTTCACACTGACACAGGACTGCAGCCTGACACGGATCCCAGTCTTCACTCTGACACAGGAAAGTAGCCTGACAAAGATCCCAGTCTTCACACTGCTACAGGACAGCAGCCTGTCAATGATCCCAGTTTCACACTGACACAGGACAGGAGCATGTCACAGATTGGCATCTCACAATGACACAGGAAAGCAGCCTGACACTAATCCCAGTTTAATACTGCCACCTGATCGTTGCCAGATACTGATTCCAGTATTCACACTGATAAAGGATAGCAGCCTGTTACAGATCCCAGTCTCACACTGGTACAGGATAGCAGCCTGTCACTGATCCCATTCTTCAAATTGTCCAAGGACAGCAGCCTGACACTGATCCCAGTCTCCACGCTGACACAGGACAGCAGCCTGTCACTGAACCCAGTTTAACACAGACACATGATCGTTGCCTGATGCTGATTCCTGTATTCACACTGACACAGGACTGCAGCTTGATGCTGATTCCTGTATTCACACTGACGCAGGACAGCAGCCTGTCACTGATCCCAGTATCACACTGGTACAGGACAGCAGCCTGTTACTGATCACAGTCATCACACTGACACAGGACAGCAGCATGTCACTGATCCCGTAGCCTGACACTGATCCCAGTCTTCACATTGACACAAGACAGCAGCCTGTCACTGATCCCAGTCTCACACTGACACAGGACAGCAGCCTGTCACTGACGCCAGTCTTAACACTGACACAGGAGAGTAGCCTGACACTGATCCCAGTCTTCACATTGACACAAGACAGCAGCCTGTCACTGATCCCAGTCTCACACTGACACAGGACAGCAGCCTGACACTGATCCCAGTTTAACACAGACACATGATCGTTGCCTGATACTGATTCTAGTATTCACACTGACAAAGGACAGCAGCCTGACACAGATCCTAGTCTTCACACTGACACAGGAGAGCAGCTTGTCACTGATCCCAGTATTCACACTGACACAGGACAGAAACCTGACACTGATTCCAGTATTCACACTGACACAGGACCACAGCCTGTCACTGATCCCAGTCTCCACGCTGACACAGGACAGCAGCCTGTCATTGATCGCCGCCTCACACTGACACAGGCCAGCAGCCTGTCACTGATCCGGGTTTCACACTGACACAGGACAGCAGCCTGACACTGATCCCAGTCTCACACTGACACAGGCCAGCAGCCTGTCACTGATCCTAATTTCACACTGACACAGGACAGCAGCCTGATACTGATTCCTGTATTCACACTGACACAGGACAGCAGCCTGTCACTGATCCCAGTCTCACACTGACACAGGACAGCAGCCTAACTCTGATCCCAGTCTTCACACTGACACAGGACAGCAGCCTGACACTGATCCCAATTTAACACAGACACATGATCGTTGCCTGATACTGATTCTAGTATTCACACTGACAAAGGACAGCAGCCTGTCAGTGATCCCTGTCTTCACACTGACAAAGTACTGCAGCCTGACACTGATCCCAGTTTAACACAGACACATGATCGTTGCCTGATACTGATTCCAGTATTCACACTGACACAGGACAACAGCCTGTCATTGATCCTTGTAGCACACTGGTACAGGACTGCAGCCTGTCACTGATCCCATTCTTCAAATTGTCCAAGGACAGCAGCCAGTCTCTGACCCCAGTCTTTACACTGACACAGGACAGCAGCCTGACACTGCCCCCAGTCTTCACCCTGACACAGAACAGCAACCTGTCACTGATCCCAATCTTCACACTGACAGCCAACAGCAGCCTGTCACTGATCCCAGTCTTCGCACTGACACAGGACAGCAGCCTGTTACTGCCCCCACTCTTCACGCTGACACAGAACACAAACATGTCACTGATCCCAATCTTCACACTGACACAGGACAGCAGCCTGACACTGATCCCAGGTTAACACAGACACATGATCGTAGCCTGATACTGATTCTACTATTCACACTGACACAGGACAGCAGCCTGTTATTGATCCCAGTGTCACACTGACACAGGACAGCAGCCTGTCATTGATCCCATTGTTCTCATTGTCCAACGACAGCCTGACACTGATCCCAGTCTTCACACTGACACAGGACAGTAACCTGTTATTGATACCGGTATCACACTGACACAGCACAGCAGCCTGTTATTGATCCCAGTATGACACTGGAACAGGACAGGAGCCTGTCACTGATCACTGTCTTCAGATTGACACAGGACAGCAGCCTGTCATTGATCGCCATCTCACACTGACACAGGAAAGCACCCTGTCACTGATAGCCATCTCACACTGACACAGGACAGCAGCCTGTCACTGATCCCAGTTTAACACAGACACATGCTCGATGCCTGATACAGATCCCAGTCTTCACACTGACGCAGGAGAGCAGTCTGTCACTGACCCCAATTTCACACTGACACAAGACAGCAGCCTGACACTGATCCCAATCTTCACACTGACACAGGACAGTAACCTGTTATAGATACCAGTATCACACTGACACAGGACCACAGCCTGTCACTGATCCCAGTATGACACTGGTACAGGACAGGAGCCTATCACTGATCCCAGTCTCACACTTACACAGGACAGCAGCCTGTCACTGATCCCAGTCTTTACACTGACACAGGACAGCAGCCTGTCACTGACACCAGTCTTCACACTGACACAGAACAGCAGCCTGTCACTGATCCCAGTCATCACACTGACACAGGACAGCAGCCAGTCACTGATCCCAGTCTTTACACTGACACAGGACAGCAGCCTGTCACTGACACCAGTCTTTACACTGACACAGGACAGCAGCTTGTCACTGATCCCAGTCTTCACACTGACACAGGACAGCAGCTTGTCACTGATCCCAGTCTTCACACTGACACAGGACAGCAGCCTGTCACTGATCCCAATCTCACACTGACACAGGACAGAAACTGGTCACTGATCCCTGTCTCACACTGGTACAGGACAGCGGCCTGTCACTGGTCGCCGTCTCACAATGACACAGGACGGCTGACTGTCACTGATCCCAGTATCACACTGACACAGGACAGCAGCCTGTCACTGATCCCAGTCTTCACACTGACACAGAACAGCAACCTGTCACTGATCCCAGGTTAACACAAACACATGATTCATGCCTGATACTGATTCTACCATTCACACTGACAAAGGACAGCAGCCTGTCATTGATCCCATTCTTCTCATTGTCCAAGGACAGCAGCCTGTAACTGATCCCAGTCATCACACTGACACAGGACAGCAGCCTGTCACTGATCGCCGTCTCACACTGACACAGGACAGCAACCTGTCACTGACCCCAGTCTTCACACGGACACAGGACAGCAGCCTGAGATTGATCCCAGTTTCACACAGACACAGGACTGCAGCCTGATACTGAACCCTGCGTTCAGATTGACACAGGATAGCAGCCAGTCACGGATCCCCTTCTCACACTGGTACAGGACAGCAGCTGGTTACTGATCCAAGTCTGAAACTAATACAGGAACGGAGCCTGTCACTGATCCCAATCTCACACTGACACAGGACAGCAGCCTATCACTGATCCCAGTTTTTATATTGACCCACGGCAGCAGCCTGTCTCTGATCCCAGTCTTCACACTGACACAGGACTGCAGCCTATCACTGATCCCAATCTCACACTGACACAGGACTGCACCCTGTCACTAAACCCAGTCTTCACACTGACACAGGACAGCAGCCTGACACTGATCCCAGGTTAACACAGACACATGATCATTGCCTGATACTGATTCTACTTTTCACACTGACACAGGACAGCAGCCTGTCACTGACACCAGTCTTTATACTGACACAGGACAGCAGCTTGTCACTGATCCCAGTCTTTACACTGACACAGGACAGCAGCCTGTCTCTGATCCCAGTCTTCACACTGACACAGGACAGCAGCCTGTCTCTGATCCCAGTCTTCACACTGACACAGGACAGCAGCCTGTCACTGATCCCAGTCTTTACACTGACACAGGACAGCAGCTTGTCACTGATCCCAGTCTCACACTGACACAGGACAGAAACAGGTCACTGATCCTTGTCTCACACTGGTACAGGACAGCGGCCTGTCACTGGTCGCCGTCTCACAATGACACAGGACGGCTGACTGTCACTGATTCCAGTCTTCACACTGACTCAGGAGAGCACCCTGTCACTGATCGCCGTCTAACACTGACACAGGCCAGCAGCCTGACACAGATCCCAGGTTAACACCGACACATGATCATTGCCTGATATTGGTTCCAGGATTCACACTGATACAGGACAGCAGCAGTCATTGATCCCAATATCACACTGGTACAGGACAGCAGCCTGTCACTGATCCCAACCTTCACACTGACACAGGACAGCAGCCTGACATTGATCCCAGTTTCACACAGACACAGGACTGCAGCCTGATACTGAACCCTGCGTTCAGAGTGACACAGGATAGCAGCCAGTCACGGATCTCCTTCTCACACTGGTACAGGACAGCAGCTGGTCACTGATCCAAGTCTGAAACTAATACAGGAATGGAGCCTGACTCTGATCCCAGTCATAACACTGACACAGGACAGCAGCCTGTCTCTGATCCCAGTCTTCATACTGACACAGGACAGCAGCCTGTCACTGATCACAGTCTTCATACTGACACAGGACAGCAGCCTCTCACTGATCCCAGTCTTCACACTGACACAGGACAGCAGCCTAACTCTGATCCCAGTCTTCACAGTGAAACAGAATAGCAGGCTATCACTGATCCCAGTCTTACTCTGGTACAGGATAGAAACTGGTCACTGATCCCAGTCTCATACTGGTACAGTACAGCAGCCTGTCACTGGTCGCCGTCTCACAATGACACAGGTCAGTAACCTGTCACTGCCCCCAGTCTT
This sequence comes from Chiloscyllium plagiosum, assembly GCF_004010195.1. Classification (NCBI taxonomy): domain Eukaryota; kingdom Metazoa; phylum Chordata; class Chondrichthyes; order Orectolobiformes; family Hemiscylliidae; genus Chiloscyllium; species Chiloscyllium plagiosum. Next base: position 48,547 of record NW_025215145.1, on the reverse strand, counting down.
CACACTGACACAGGACAGCAGCCTGGCACTGCCCCAGTCTTCACACTGACACAGGACCGCAGCCAGTCACTGACCACAGTTTCACACTGACACAGGACAGCGTCCTGACAAAGACCCCAGTCTTCACACTGACACAGAACAGCAGCCTGACACTGATCCCAGTTTAGATTAGATTAGATTAGATTAGATTACTTACAGTGTGGAAACAGGCCCTTCGGCCCAAAAAGTCCACACCGACTCGCCGAAGCGCAACCCACTCATACCCCTACATTTATCCCTTACCTAACACTACGGTCCCAGTTTAGATTAGATTAGATTAGATTAGATTAGATTAGATTAGATTAGATTAGATTAGATTAGATTACTTACAGTGTGGAAACAGGCCCTACGGCCCAACAAGTCCAAACCTACTCGCCGAAGCGCAAACCACTCATACCCCTACATTTATCCCTTACCTAACACTACGGACAATTTAGCATGGCCAATTCACCTGACCTGCACATCTTTGGACTGTGGGTGGAAACCGGAGCACCCGGAGGAAACCCACGCAGACACGGGGAGAACGTGCAAACTCCACACAGTCAGTCGCTTGAGGCGGGAATTGAACGCGGGTCTCTGGCGCTGTGAGGCAGCAGTGCTAACCACTGTGCCACCCACAGTTTAACACAGACACATGATCGTTGCCTGATACTGATTCCAGTATTCACACTGACACAAGACAGCACCCTGTCATTGAACCCAGTATCACACTGGTACAGGACAGCATCCTGTCACTGATCCCAGTCTTCACACTGACACAGGACAGCAGCCTGTCACTGCCCAAAATCTTCAGACTAAGCAACCTGTCACTGATCCCAGGAGAGCAGCCTGTCACTGACCCCAGTTTCACACTGACACAGGACAGCAGCCTGTCACTGACCTCAGTCTTCACACTGACACAGGAGAGCAGCCTGACACTGATCCAAGTCTTCACACTGACACAGGACAGCAGCCTGTCACTGATCCCAGTCTCACACTGACACAGAACAGCAGCCTGTCACTGATCCCAGTCTCACACTGACACAGAACAGCAGCCTGTCACTGATCCAAGTCTTCACACTGACACACCACAGCAGCCTGACACTGAAACCAGTCTTCGCACTGACAAAGGACAACAGCCTGTCACTGATCCCAGTTTTCATACTGACCCACGACAGCAGCCTGTCTCTGATCCCAGTCTTCACACTGACACAGGACAGCAGCCTATCACTGATCCCAATCTCACACTGACACAGGACTGCACCCTGTCACTGAACCCAGTCTTCACACTGTCACGGGACAGCAGCCTGACACTGATCCCAGCTTAACACAGACACATGATCGTTGCCTGATACTGATTCTACTTTTCACACTGAAACAGGGCAGCAGCCTGGCATTGATCCCAGTGTCACACTTGTGCAGGACAGCAGCCTGTCACTGATCCCAGTCTTTGCACTGACACAGGACAGCAGCCTGTCACTAATCACAGTCTTCGCACTGACACAGGACAGCAGCCTGTCACTGACCAAGCCTTCACACTGACACAGGACAGCAGTCTGTCACTGATCCCAGTCTTCACACTGACACAGGACAGCAGCCTAACTCTGATCCCAGTCTTCACAGTGAAACAGAATAGCAGGCTATCACTGATCCCAGTCTTACTCTGGTACAGGACAGAAACTGGTCACTGATCCCAGCCTCACACTGGTACAGGACAGCGGCCTATCACTGGTCGCCGACTCACAATGACACAGGTCAGTAACATGTCACTGCCCCCAGTCTTCACACGGACTCAGGATAGCAGCATGTCACTGACCACAGTTTCACACTGACACAGGACAGCATCCTGACAAAGACCCCAGTCTTCACACTGACACAGGATAGCAGCCTGACACTGATCCCAGTTTAGATTAGATTAGATTAGATTAGATTAGATTAGATTAGATTAGATTAGATTAGATTAGATTACTTACAGTG
>NW_025215145.1:41092-44353 GCF_004010195.1 Chiloscyllium plagiosum | reverse complement strand
CCACTCATACCCCTACATTTATCCCTTACCTAACACTACGGACAATTTAGCATGGCCAATTCACCTGACCTGCACATCTTTGGACTGTGGGTGGAAACCGGAGCACCTGGAGGAAACCCATGCAGACACGGGGAGAACGTGCAAACTCCACACAGTCAGTCGCTTGAGGCGGGAATTGAACGCGGGTCTCTGGCGCTGTGAGGCAGCAGTGCTAACCACTGTGCCACCCACAGTTTAACACAGACACATGATCGTTGCCTGATACTGATTCCAGTATTCACACTGACACAAGACAGCAGCCTGTCATTGATCCCAGTATCACACTGGTACAGGACAGCAGCCTGTCACTGATCCTAGTCTTCATACTGACACAAGACAGCAGCCTGTCACTGATCCCAGTCTTCACACTCACACAGGGCAGCAGCCTGTCACTGCCCCCAGTCTTCACACTAAGCAACCTGTCACTGATCCCAGTCTTCACACTGACACAGGACAGCAGGCTGACACTGATCCCAGGTTAACACAGACACATGATCGTTGCCTGATACTGATTCTACTTTTCACACTGACAGAGCACAGCAGCTTGGCATTGATCCCAGTGTCACACTGGTGCAGGACAGCAGCCTGTCACTGATTCCAGTCTTCACACTGACACAGGACAGCATCCTGACACTGATCCCAGTATCACACTGGTACAGGACAGCAGCCTGTCACTGATCCCAGTCTTCTCACTGACACAGGAGAGTAGCCTCTCACTGATCGCAGTCTTCACACAGAAACAGGACCGCAGCCTAACACAGATCCCAGTCTTCACACCGACACAGGACAGCAGACTTTACACTAATCCCAGTCTTCGCACTGACACAGGACAGCAGCCTGTCAGTGATCCTAGTCTTCACACTGACACAGGACAGCAGCCTGTCACTGACCCCAGTTTCACACTGACGCAGGACAGCAGCCTGTCACTGACGTCAGTCTTCACACTGACACAGGAGAGCAGCCTGTCACTGACCCCAGTTTCATCCTGACACAGGACAGCAGCCTGACAAAGATCCCAGTCTTCACACTGACACAGGACAGCATCCTGACACTGATCTCAGTCTTCACACTGACACAGGACAGCAACCTGTCACTGACCCCAGTCTTCCCAGCGACACAGGACAGCAGCCTTACATTGATCCCCGTTTAACACAGACACATTTCCATTGCCTGATACTGATTCCAGTTTTCACACTGACACAAGACAGCAGCCTGTCATTGATCCCAGGGTCACACTGGTACAGGACAGCAGCCTGTCACTGATCCCAGTCTCACACTGACACAGGACAGCAGCCTGTCACTGATCCCAGTCTTTACACTGACAGAGGACTGCACCCTGTCACTGATCCAAGTCTTCACAATGACACACGACAGCAGCCTGACACTGATACCAGTCATGGCACTGACAAAGGGCAGCAGCCTGGCACTGCCCCCAGTCTTCACACTGACACAGGGCATCAACCTGTCACTGATCCCAGAATCGCACTGACACAGGATGGCTGCCTGTCCCTGATCTCAGTCTTCAGACTGACACAGGACAAAAGCATGTCACTGATCGGTGTCTCACACTAACACAGGACAGCAGCCTGACAGTGATCCCAGTCTTCACACTGACACAGGATAATATCCTGACAAAGACCCCAGCTTCACCCTGACACAGGCCAGCAGCCTGTCTCTGATCCCAGTCTCACACTGACACAGGACGGTTGCCTGTTTCTGATCCCAGTCTCACACTGATACAGGACGGCTGCCTGTCACTGATCCCAGTCTTCACACTGACTCAGGAGAGCACCCTGTCACTGATCGCCGTCTAACACTGACACAGGACAGCAGCCTGACACTGATTCCAGTATCACACTGGTACAGGACAGGAGCATGTCACTGATCCCACTCTTCAAATTGTTCAAGAACAGCAGCCTGTCACTGATCACTGTCTCACACTGACACAGGCCAGCAGCCTGACACAGATCCCAGGTTAACACCGACACATGATCATTGCCTGATATTGATTCCAGGATTCACACTGATACAGGACAGCAGCCTGTCATTGATCCAAATATCACACTGGTACAGGACAGCAGCCTGTCACTGATCCCAACCCTCACACTGACACAGGACAGCAGCCTGACATTGATCCCAGTTTAACACAGACACAGGACTGCAGCCTGATACTGAACCCAGTCTTCAGAGTGACACAGGACAGCAGCCAGTCACGGATTTCCTTCTCACACTGGTACAGGACAGCAGTTGGTCACTGATCCAAGTCTGAAACTAATACAGGAACGGAGCCTGACACTGATCCCAGTCTCACACTGACACAGGACAGCAGCCTGTCACTGTTCCCAGTCTTCACACTGACACAGGACAGCAGCCCGTCACTGACCCAAGCCTTCACTCTGACACAGGACAGCAGCCTAACTCTGATCCCAGTCTTCACAGTGAAACAGAATAGCAGGCTATCACTGATCCCAGTCTTACTCTGGTACAGGACAGAAAGTGCCCAATGATCCCAGTCTCACACTGGTACAGGACAGCAGCCTGTCACTGGTCGCTTTCAAACACTGACACAGGGCAGTAACCTCTCACTGCCCCCTGTCTTCACACTGACACAGGACCAAAGCCTGTCACTGACCACAGTTTCATACTGACACAGGACAGCATCCTGACAAAGACCCCAGTCTTCACACTGACACAGGACAGCAGCCTGACACTGATCCCAGTTTAACACAGACACATGATCGTTGCCTGATACTGATTCCAGTATTCACACTGACACAGGACAGCAGCCTGTCACTGATCCCAATCTCACACTGACACAGGACAGCAGCCTGTCACTGATCGCAGTCTTCACACAGACACAGGACCGCAGCCTGACATAGATCCCAGTCTTCACACCGACACAGGACAGCAGACTTTACGTAGATCCCAGTCTTCGCACTGACACAGGACAGCAGCCTGTCAGTGATCCTAATCTTCACACTGACACAGAACAGCAACCTGTCACTGATCCCAGGTTAGCACAGACACATGATCGATGCCTGATACTGATTCTACCATTCACACTGACAAAGGACAGCAGCCTGTCATTGATCCCATTCTTCTAATTGTCCAAGGACAGCAGCCTGTTACTGTTCACAGTCATCACCCTGACACAGGACAGCAGCATGTCACTGATCCAAGTCTTCACACTGACACAGGACAGCAGCCTAACTCTGATCCCAG
>NW_025215145.1:35990-40912 GCF_004010195.1 Chiloscyllium plagiosum | reverse complement strand
AGTCTTCACACTGACACAGGAGAGCAGCCTGTCACTGACCCCAGTTTCACCCTGACACAGGACCGCAGCCTGACAAAGATCCCAGTCTTCACACTGACACAGGACAGCAACCTGTCACTGACCCCAGTCTTCCCAGCGACACAGGACAGCAGCCTGACACTGATCCCCGTTTAACACAGACACATTTCCATTGCCTGATACTGATTCCAGTTTTCACACTGACACAAGATAGCAGCATGTCATTGATCCCAGGGTCACACTGGTACAGGACAGCAGCCTGTCACTGATCCCAGTCTCACAATGGTACAGGACAGCAGCCTGTCACTGATCCCAGTCTCACACTGACACAGGACAGCACCCTGTCACTGATCCCAGTCTCACACTGACACAGGACTGCACCCTGTCACTGATCCAAGTCTTCACACTGACACACGACAGCAGCCTGACACTGATACCAGTCTTCGCACTGACAAAGGACAGCAGCCTGACACAGATCCCAGGTTAACACCGACACATGATCATTGCCTGATACTGATTCCCGGATTCACACTAATACAGGACAGCAGCCTGTCATTGATCCCAATATCACACTTGTACAGGAAAGCTGCCTGTCACTGATCCCAACCTTCACACTGACACAGGACAGCAGCCTGACATTGATCCCAGTTTCACACAAACACAGGATTGCAGCCTGATACTGAACCCTGCGTTCAGAGTGACACAGGACAGCAGCCAGTCACGGATCTCCTTCTCACACTGGTACAGGACAGCAGCTGGTCACTGATCCAAGTCTGAAACTAATACAGTAACGGAGCCTGACACTAATCCCAGTCTTCATACTTACACAGGACAGAAGCCTGTCACTGATCCCAGTCTTCCCACTGACACAGGACAGCAGCCTGTCACTGATTCCAGTCTTCATACTGACACAGGATAGCAGCCTGTCACTGATTCCAATCTCACACTGACACAGGACAGTAGCCTGACACTGATCCCAGTCTTCACACTGACACAGGACAGCAGCCTGTCACTGATCCCAATCACACACTGACACAGGACAGCAGCCTCTCACTGATCCCAGTCTTCACACTGACACAGGAGAGCAGCCCGTCACTGACCCAAGCCTTCACTCTGACACAGGACAGCAGCCTAACTCTGATCCCAGTCTTCACAGTGAAACAGAATAGCAGGCTATCACTGATCCCAGTCTTACTCTGGTACAGGACAGAAACTGGTCACTGATCCCAGTCTCACACTGGTACAGGACAGCGGCCTGTCACTGGTCGCCGTCTCACAATGACACAGGACAGCAGCCTGTCACTGATCCCAGTCTCACACTGACACAGGACAGCAGCCTAACTCTGATCCCAGTCTTCACAGTGAAACAGAATAGCAGGCTATCACTGATCCCAGTCTTACTCTGGTACACGACAGAAACTGCCCACTGATCCCAGTCTCACACTGGTACAGGACAGCAGCCTGTCACTGGTCGCTTTCAAACACTGACACATGGCAGTAACCTCTCACTGCCCCCAGTCTTCACACTGACACAGGACCACAGCCTGTCACTGACCACAGTCTCACACTGACACAGGACAGCAGCCTGTCACTGATCCCAGTTTAACACAGACACATGATCGTTGCCTGATACTGATTCCAGTATTCACACTGACACCGGACAGCAGCCTGTCACTGATCCCAATCTCACACTGACACAGGACAGCAGCCTGTCACTGATCGCAGTCTTCACACAGACACAGGACCGCAGCCTGACATAGATCCCAGTCTTCACACCGACACAGGATAGCAGACTTTACATAGATCCCAGTCTTCGCACTGACACAGGACAGCAGCCTGACATTGATCCCAGTTTCACACAGACACAGGACTGCAGCCTGATACTGAACCCTGCGTTCAGAGTGAAACAGGATAGCAGCCAGTCACGGATCTCCTTCTCACACTGGTACAGGACAGCAGCTGGTCACTGATCCAAGTCTGAAACTAATACAGGAACAGAGCCTGACACTGATCCCAGTCTCACACTGACACAGGACTGCAGCCTGACACTGACCCCAGGTAAACACAGACACATGATCGTTGCCTGATACTGATTCTACTTTTCACACTGACACAGGACAGCAGCCTGGCATTGATCCCAGTGTCACACTGGCACAGGACAGCAGCCTGTCACTGACCCCAGTCTTTGCACTGACACAGGACAGCAGCCTGTCACTGACCCGAGCCTTCACACTGACCCAGGACAGCAGCCTAACTCTGATCCCAGTCCTCACAGTGAAACAGAATAGCAGGCTATCACTGATCCCAGTCTTACTCTGGTACAGGACAGAAACTGGTCACTGATCCCAGTCTCACACTGGTACAGGACAGCGGCCTGTCACTGGTCGCTGTCTCACAATGACACAGGTCAGTAACCTGTCACTGCCCCCAGTCTTCACACGGACACAGGAGAGCAGCATGTCACTGACCACAGTTTCACACTAACACAGGACATCATCCTGACAAAGACCCCAGTCTTCACACTGACACAGGATAGCAGCCTGACACTGATCCCAGTTTAGATTAGATTAGAGTAGATTACTTACAGTGTGGAAACAGGCCCTTCGGCCCAACAAGTCCACACCGACTCGCCGAAGCACAACCCACTCATACCCCTACATTTATCCCTTACCTAACACTACGGACAATTTAGCATGGCCAATTCACCTGACCTGCACATCTTGGACTGTGGGTGGAAACCGGAGCACCCGGAGGAAACCCACGCAGACACGGGGAGAACGTGCAAACTCCACACAGTCAGTCGCTTGAGGCGGGAATTGAACCCGGGTCTCTGGCGCTGTGAGGCAGCAGTGCTAACCACTGTGCCACCGTGCCACCCACAGTTTAACACAGACACATGATCGTTGCCTGATACTGATTCCAGTATTCACACTGACACAAGACAGCAGCCTGTCATTGATCCCAGTATCATACTGGTACAGGACAGCAGCCTGTCACTGATCCCAGTCTTCATACTGACACAGGAGAACAGCCTGTCACTGATCCCAGTCTTCATACTGACACAAGACAGCAGCCTGTCACTGAACCCAGTCTTCACACTGACACAGGACAGCAGCCGGTCACTGCCCCCAGTCTTCACACTAAGCAACCTGTCACTGATCCCAGGTGAGCAGCCCAGTCTCACACTGACACAAGACAGCAGCCTGTCATTGATCCCAGGGTCAGACTGATACAGAACAGCAGCCTGTCACTGATCCAAGTCTTCACACTGACACAGCACAGCAGCCTGACACTGATACCAGTCTTCACACTGACACACGACAGCAGCCTTTCACTGATCCCAGTCTCCACACTGACACAGGACAGCAGCCTGACACTGATCCCAGTCTTCACACTGACACAAGACAGCAGCCTGTCACTGATCCCAGTCTTCACACTGACACAGGACAGCAGCCGGTCACAGCCCCCAGTCTTCACACTAAGCAACGTGTCACTGATCCCAGGTGAGCAGCCTGTCGCGGATCCCAGTTTCACACTGACACAGGACAGCAGCCTGTCACTGATCCCAGTCTCACACTGACACAAGACAGCAGCCTGTCATTGATCCCAGGGTCACACTGGTACAGAACAGCAACCTGTCACTGATCCAAGTCTTCACACTGACACACCACAGCAGCCTGACACTGATACCAGTCTTCGCACTGACAAAGGACAGCAGCATGTCACTGATCCCAGTCTTCACACTGACCCACGACAGCAGCCTGTCTCTGATCCCAATCTCACACTGACACAGGACAGCACCCTGTCACTGAACCCAGTCTTCACACTGACACAGGACAGCAGCCTGACACTGATCCCAGGTTAACACAGACACATGATCGTTGCCTGATACTGATTCTACTTTTCACACTGACACAGGACAGCAGCATAACTCTGATCCCAGTCTTGACAGTGAAACAGAATAGCAGGCTATCACTGATCCCAGTCTTACTCTGGCATAGGACAGAAACTGGTCACTGATCCCAGCCTCACACTGGTACAGGACAGCAGCCTGTCACTGATCCCAGTCTTCATACTGACACAAGACAGCAGCCTGTCACTGATCCCAGGCTTCATACTGACACAGGACAGCAGCCTGTCACTGACCTCAGTCTTCACACTGACACAGGAGAGCAGCCTGTCACTGATCCCAGTCTCACACTGACACAGGACAGCAGCCTATCACTGATCCCAATCACACACTGACACAGGACAGCAACCTGTCACTGAACCCAGTCTTCAAACTGATAGAGGACAGCAGCCTGACACTGATCCCAGGTTAACACAGACACATGGTCGTTGCCTGATACTGATTATACTTTTCACACTGACACAGGACAGCAGCCGAACTCTGATCCCAGTCTTCACAGTGAAACAGAATAGCAGGCTATCACTGATCCCAGTCTTACTCTGGTACAGGACAGTAACTGGTCACTGATCCCAGCCTCACACTGGTACCGGACAGCGGCCTATCACTGGTCGCCGTCTCACAATGACACAGATCAGTAAGCTGTCACTGCCCCCAGTCTTCACACGGACACAGGACAGCAGCATGTCACTGACCACAGTTTCACACTGACACAGGACAGCATCCTGACAAAGACCCCAGTCTTCACACTGACACAGGATAGCAGCTTGACACTGATCCCAGTTTAGATTAGATTAGATTAGATTAGATTACTTACAGTGTGGAAACAGGCCCTTCGGCCCAAAAAGTCCACACCGACTCGCCGAAGCGCAACCCACTCATACCCCTACATTTATCCCTTACCTAACACTACGGACAATTTAGCATGGCCAATTCACCTGACCTGCACATCTTTGGACTGTGGGAGGAAACCGGAGCACCCGGAGGAAACCCACGC
>NW_025215145.1:29837-35601 GCF_004010195.1 Chiloscyllium plagiosum | reverse complement strand
GACAGCAGCCTGTCATTGATCCCAGGGTCACACTGGTACAGAACAGCACCCTGTCACTGATCCAAGTCTTCACACTGACACACCACAGCAGCCTGACACTGATACCAGTCTTTGCACTGACAAAGGACAGCAGCCTGACACTGATCCCAGGTTAACACAGACACATGATCGTTGCCTGATACTGATTCTACTTTTCACACTGACACAGGACAGCAGCCTAACTCTGATCCCAGTCTTCACAGTGAAACAGATTAGCAGGCTATCACTGATCCCAGTCTTACTCTGGTATAGGACAGAAACTGGTCACTGATCCCAGCCTCACACCGGTACAGGACAGCAGCCTGTCACTGCCCCCAGTCTTCACACTGACACAGGACAGCAGCCAGTCTCTGATCCCAGTCTCACACTGACACAGGACAGCAACCTGTCTCTGATCCCAGTCTCACAGTGACACAGAACGGCTGCCTGTCACTGATCCCAGTCTTCACACTGACTCAGGAGAGCACCCTGTCACTGATCGCCGTCTAACACTGACACAGGACAGCAGCCTGACATTGATTCCAGTATCACACTGGTACAGGACAGCAGCCTGTCACTGATCACCGTCTCACACTGACACAGGCCAGCAGCCTGACACAGATCCCAGGTTAACACCGACACATGATCATTGCCTGATACTGATTCCAGGATTCACACTGATACAGGACAGCAGCCTGTCATTAATCCCAATATCACACTGGTACAGGACAGCAACCTTTCACTGATCCCAACCTTCACACTGACACAGGACAGCAGCCTGACATTGATCCCAGTTTCAAACAGACACAGAACTGCAGCCTGATACTGAACCCTGCGTTCAGAATGACACAGGACAGCAGCCAGTCACGGATTTCCTTCTCACACTGGTACAGGACAGCAGCTGGTCACTGATCCAAGTCTGAAACTAATACAGGAACGGAGCCTGACACTGATTCCAGTCTTCACACTGACACAGGACAGCAGCCTGTCACTGATCCCAGTCTTCATACTGACACAGGACAGCAGCCTGTCACTGATCCCAGTCTTCACACTACAACAGGACAGCAGCCTGTCACTGATCCCATTCTCACACTGACACAGGACAGCAGCCTAACTCTGATCCCACTCTTCACAGTGAAACAGAATAGCAGGCTATCACTGATTCCAGTCTTACTCTGGTACAGGACAGAAACTGGCCACTGATCCCAGTTCTCACACTGGTACAGGACAGCAGCCTGTCACTGGTCGCTGTCAAACACTGACACAGGTCAGTAAACTCTCACTGCCCCCAGTCTTCACACTGACACAGGACCGCAGCCTGTCACTCACCACAGTTTCACACTGACACAGGACAGCATCCTGACAAAGACCCAGTCTTCACACTGACACAGGACAGCAGCCTGTCACTGATCCCTGTCTTCACACAGACACAGGACAGCAGCCTGTCACTGATCCCAATCTCACACTGACACAGGACAGCAGCCTAACTCTGATACCAGTCTTCACACTGACACAGGGCAGCAGCCTTACTCTGATCCCAGAATCACACTGACACAGGATGGCTGCCTGTCCCTGATCTCAGTCTTCAGACTGACACAGGACAACAGCATGTCACTGATCGCTGTCTCACACTAACACAGGACAGCAGCCTGTCTCTGATCCCAGTCTCACACTAACACAGGACAGCAACCTGTCTCTGATCCCAGTCTCACACTGACACAGAACGGCTGCCTGTCACTGATCCCAGTCTTCACACTGACTCAGGAGAGCACCCTGTCACTGATCGCGGTCTCACACTGACACAGGACAGCAGCCTGACACTGATTCCAGTATCACACTGGTACAGGACAACAGCATGTCACTGATCGCTGTCTCACACTAACACAGGACAGCAGCCTGTCTCTGATCCCAGTCTCACACTGACACAGGACAGCAGCCAGTCTCTGATCCCAGTCTCACACTGACACAGGACAGCAGCCTGTCACTGATCCCAGTCTTCACACTGACTCAGGAGAGCACCCTGTCACTGATCGCCGTCTAACACTGACACAGGACAGCAGCCTGACACTGATTCCAGTATCACACTGGTACAGGACAGGAGCATGTCACTGATCCCACTCTTCAAATTGTTCAAGAACAGCAGCCTGTCACTGATCACCGTCTCACACTGACACAGGCCAGCAGCCTGACACAGATCCCAGGTTAACACCGACACATTGCCTGATACTGATTCCAGGATTCACACTGATACAGGACAGCAGCCTGTCATTAATCCCAACGCAGCAGGTCAGGCAGCATCTAGGGAACAGGAGAATCGACGTTTCGGGCATTAGCCCTTCTTCAGGAATCCCTGTGCATCTCCCTGATCCCAGTCTCACATTGACACAGGACAGCAGCCTGTCTCCGATCCCAGTCTTCACACTGACACAGGACAGAAGCCTAACTCTGATTCCAGAATCACACTGACACAGGACGGCTGCATCTCCCTGATGGAAATGTGTTGCTGGAGAAGCGCAGCAGGTCAGGCAGCATCTAGGGAACAGGAGAATCGACGTTTCGGGCATTAGCCCTTCTTCAGGAATCCCTGTGCATCTCCCTGATCCCAGTCTCACATTGACACAGGACAGCAGCCTGTCTCCGATCCCAGTCTTCACACTGACACAGGACAGCAGCCTGACACTGATCCCAGTCTTCAAATTGTTGAAGGACAGCACCATGTCACTGATCCCAGGTTAACACACACATGATCATTGCCTGATACTGATTCCAGTATTCACACTAATACCGGACAGCAGCCTGTCACTGATCCCAGTCACACGCTGACACAGGACAGCAGCCTGTATCTGATCCCAGTCTTCACACTGACACAGGACAGAAGCCTAACTCTGATTCCAGAATCACACTGACACAGGACGGCTGCATCTCCCTGATCCCAGTCTCACATTGACACAGGACAGCAGCCTGTCTCCGATCCCAGTCTTCACACTGACACAGGACAGCATCCTAAAAATGTTCCCAATCTTCACACTGACACAGGACAGCAGCCTGTCATTGAACGCCGACTCACACTGACACAGGACAGCAGCCTGACACTGATCCCAGTCTTCAAATTGTTGAAGGACAGCACCATGTCACTGATCCCAGGTTAACACACACATGATCATTGCCTGATACTGATTCCAGTATTCACACTAATACCGGACAGCAGCCTGTCACTGATCCCAATCTCACACTGACACAGGACAGCAGCCTGTCTCTGATCCCAGTCTCACACTGACACAGGACAGCAGCCTGTCACTGATCGCAGTCTTTACACAGACACAGGACCGCAGACTGACATAGATCCCAGTCTTCACACCGACACAGGACAGCAGACTTTACATTGATCCCAGTCTTTGCACTGACACAGGACAGCAGCCTGTCAGTGATCCTAGTCTTCACACTGACAGAGGAGAGCAGCCTGTCACTAACCCCAGTTTCACACTGACACAGGACAGCAGCCTGTCACTGACCTCAGTCTTCACACTGACACAGGAGAGCAGCCTGTCACTGATCGCCGTCTCACACAGACATAGGACAGCAGCCTGTCACTGACCCCAGTGTCACACTGGTACAGAACAGCAGCCTGTCACTGATCCCAGTCTTCACACTGACACACCACAGCAGCCTGACACTGATACCAGTCTTCACACTGACACAGGACAGCAGCCTTTCACTGATCCCAATCTCACACTGACACAGGACAGCAGCCTGACACTGATCCCAGTCTTCACACTGACACAGGAGAGTAGCCTCTCACTGATCGCAGTCTTCATACAGAAACAGGACCGTTGCCTGACACAGATCCCAGTCTTCACACCGACACAGGACAGCAGCCTGTCACTGATCCCAGTCTTCACACTGACACAGGAGAGCAGCCTGTCACTGACCCCAGTTTCGCACTGACGCAGGACAGCAGCCTGTCACTGACATCAGTCTTCACACTGACACAGGAGAGCAGACTGTCACTGACCCCAGTTTCACCCGGACACAGGACAGCAGCCTGACAAAGATCCCAGTCTTCACACTGACACAGGACAGCACCCTGACACTGATCTCCATCTTCACACTGGCACAGGACAGCAACCTGTCACTGACCCCAGTCTTCACACCGACACAGGACAGCAGCCTGACACTGATCCCCGTTTAACACAGTCACATTTCCATTGCCTGATACTGATTTCACACTGACACAAGACAGCAGCCTTTCATTGATCCCAGGGTCACACTGGTACAGGACAGCAGCCTGTCACTGATCCCAGTCTCACACTGACAGAGGACTGCACCCTGTCACTGATCCCAGTCTTTACACAGACCGAGGACTGCACCCTGTCACTGATCCAAATCTTCACACTGACACACGACAGCAGCCTGACACTGATACCAGTCTTCACACTGACACAGGACAACAACCTGTCACTGATCCCAGTCTTCACACTGACACAGGACAGCAGCCTAGCTCTGATACCAGTCTTCACACTGACACAGGGCAGCAGCCTTACTCTGATCCCAGAATCACACTGACACAGGATGGCTGCCTGTACATGATCTCAGTCTTAAGACTGACACAGGACAACAGCCTGTCACTGATCGGTGTCTCACACTAACACAGGACAGCAGCCTTTCAGTGATCCCAGTCTTCACACTGACACAGGACAGTATCCTGACAAAGACCCTAGCTTCACCCTGACACAGGACAGCAGCCTGTCTCTGATCCCAGTCTCACACTGACACAGGACAGCAGCCTGTCTCTGATCCCAGTCTCACAGTGACACAGGACAGCAGCCTGTTTCTGATCCCAGTCTCAAACTGATACAGGACGGCTGCCTGTCACTGATCCCAGTCTTCACACTGACACAGGCCAGCACCCTGTCACTGATTCCAGTATCACACTGGTACAGGACAGGAGCCAGTCACTGATCCCACTCTTCAAATTGTTCAAGAACAGCAGCCTGTTACTGATCACCGTCTCACACTGACACAGGCCAGCAGCCTGACACAGATCCCAGGTTAACACCGACACATGATCATTGCCTGATACTGATTCCAGGATTCACACTGATACAGGAAAGCAGCCTGTCATTAATCCCAATATCAAACTGGTACAGGACAGCAGCCTGTCACTGATCCCAACCTTCACACGGACACAGGACAGCAGCCTGACATTGATCCCAGTTTCACACAGACACAGGACTGCAGCCTGATACTGAACCCTGCGTTCAGAGTGACACAGGACAGCAGCCAGTCACGGATTTCCTTCTCACACTGGTACAGGACAGCAGCTGGTCACTGATCCAAGTCTGAAACTAATACAGGAACGGAGCCTGACACTGATCCCAGTCTCACACTGACACAGGTCAGCAGCCTGTCACTGATCCCAGTCTTCACACTGACACAGGACAGCAGCCTGTCACTTATCCCAGTCTTCACACTGATACAGGGCAGCAGCCTGACACTGATCCCAATCTCACTCCGACACAGGACAGCAGCCTAACTCTGATCCCAGTCTTCACAGTGAAACAGAATAGCAGGCTATCACTGATCCCAGTCTTACTCTGGTACAGGACAGAAACTGGCCACTGATCCCAGTCTCACACTGGTACAGGACAGCAGCCTGTCACTGGTCGCTGTCAAACACTGACACAGGGCAATAACCTCTCATTGCCCCCAGTCTTCACACTGACACAGGACCGCAGCCTGTCACTGA
>NW_025215145.1:27249-29482 GCF_004010195.1 Chiloscyllium plagiosum | reverse complement strand
CCAGTGGTTCACATTGACACAGGACAGCAGCCTGTCACTGATCCCAATCTCACACTGACACAGGACAGCAGCCAGTCACTGATCCCAGTCTTCACACTGACACAGGACAGCAGCCTGTCACTGACCTCAGTCTTCACACTGACACAGGAGAGCATCCTGTCACTGACCCCAGTGTCACACTGGTACAGAACAGCAGCCTGTCACTGATCCCTGGGTCACACTGGTACAGAACAGCAGCCTGTCACTGATCCAAGTCTTCACACTGACACACCACAGCAGCCTGACACTGATACCAGTCTTCACACTGACACAGGACAGCAACCTGTCACTGATCCCAGTTTAACTGTGACACAGGATAGCAGCCTGACACTGATCCCAGGTTAACACAGACACATGATCGTTGCCTGAGACTAATTCTACTATTCACACTGACACAGAACAGCAGCCTATCATTAATCACAGTATCACACACACACAGGATTGCAGCCTGATACTGAACCCTGCTTTCAGAGTGACACACGGCAGCAACCAGTCACGGATCCCCTTCTCACACTGGTACAGGACAGCAGCTGGTCACTGATCCTAGTCTGAAACTGATACAGGAACGGAGCCTGACACTGATCCCAGTCTCACACTGACACAGACCAGCAGCCTATCACTGATCACAGTCTCACACTGACACAGGACAACAGCATGTCTCTGATCCCAGTCTCACACTGACACAGGACAGCAGCCTGTCTCTGATCCCAGTCTCACACTGACACAGGACAGCAGCCTGTCATTGATCCCAGTCTAACACACACACACATGATCGTTGCCTGATACTACTTCCACTATTCACTCTGAAACAGCACAGCAGCCTGTTACTGATCCCTGTGGTTCACATTGACACAGGACAGCAGCCTGTTACGATCCCAGTCACACGCTGACACAGGACAGCAGCCTGTATCTGATCCCAGTCTTCACACTGACACAGGACAGAAGCCTAACTCTGATTCCAGAATCACACTGACACAGGACGGCTGCATCTCCCTGATGGAAATGTGTTGCTGGAGAAGCGCAGCAGGTCAGGCAGCATCTAGGGAACAGGAGAATCGACGTTTCGGGCATTAGCCCTTCTTCAGGAATCCCTGTGCATCTCCCTGATCCCAGTCTCACATTGACACAGGACAGCAGCCTGTCTCCGATCCCAGTCTTCACACTGACACAGGACAGCAGCCTAAAAATGTTCCCAATCTTCACACTGACACAGGACAGCAGCCTGTCATTGAACGCCGTCTCACACTGACACAGGACAGCAGCCTGTCACTGATCCCAGTCACACGCTGACACAGGACAGCAGCCTGTATCTGATCCCAGTCTTCACACTGACACAGGACAGAAGCCTAACTCTGATTCCAGAATCACACTGACACAGGACGGCTGCATCTCCCTGATCCCAGTCTCACATTGACACAGGACAGCAGCCTGTCTCCGATCCCAGTCTTCACACTGACACAGGACTGCATCCTAAAAATGTTCCCAATCTTCACACTGACACAGGACAGCAGCCTGTCACTGATCCCAATCTCACACTGACACAGGACAGCAGCCTGTCACTGATCCCAATCTCACACTGACACAGGACAGCAGCCTGTCACTGATCCCAATCTCACACTGACACAGGACAGCAGCCTGTCACTGATCCCAATCTCACACTGACACAGGACAGCAGCCTGTCACTGATCCCAATCTCACACTGACACAGGACAGCAGCCTGTCACTGATCCCAATCTCACACTGACACAGGACAGCAGCCTGTCACTGATCCCAATCTCACACTGACACAGGACAGCAGCCTGTCACTGATCCCAATCTCACACTGACACAGGACAGCAGCCTGTCACTGATCCCAATCTCACACTGACACAGGACAGCAGCCTGTCATTGATCCCAGTCTAACACACACACACATGATCGTTGCCTGATACTACTTCCACTATTCACTCTGAAACAGCACAGCAGCCTGTTACTGATCCCTGTGGTTCACATTGACACAGGACAGCAGCCTGTCTCCGATCCCAGTCTTCACACTGACACAGGACAGCAGCCTGTCATTGATCCCAGTCTAACACACACACACATGATCGTTGCCTGATACTACTTCCACTATTCACTCTGACACAGCACAGCAGCCTGTCATTGATCCCAGCAGCACACTGGTACAGGACAGCAGCCTGTCACTGATCCCAGT
>NW_025215145.1:0-8194 GCF_004010195.1 Chiloscyllium plagiosum | reverse complement strand
TCAAATAATTGATTCAATGCATCACACGGTATTCATTGATTCAGCGAAACAAATTAACTCCTTTATTTCGTGAATCAACGATACTCACTGCTTGTTTTAATTCAATGACTAGATCTTTTGCCATTCATTCATCGCCACATGCTAAACGCATTCATTCAATGAAAGAAACTGCACTTGTTAATTCAAAGAGTAGAGCGTCTCTCCTTCATTCATAGTGTTAAACTTAACAGATTCATTCAATGAACAAACTGCATGTTAGAATGTAACGAGAAGAGCTTCTCTAATTTATACAAAACCTCGAGCTTTACGCTTTCATTCAATCAAACTAACTGCATTCATATAGTCAATAAATCCAACTTCAATGATTGATTCAGTGAAACAAGCGGTTTTCATAGATTCAATGAAGCAAACGTAATTTATTTATTTAATGAATCCAACAGCATTCATTCATGCAATGAATGAGCCGGCAATCATTCATTCAATGAAACACACTGGTCGTGCTATTCCAATGAGTAGAGATAATTCATTCAGTCAATGAAACAAACTTTACTCATTTAGTTAACGAACAATACTGATTAACTCCTTTATTTAGTGAATCAAACGGCACTCTTACATTCAATGAAACACACTGCATGTTTTAATTCAATGATTGGAGATTTTGTCATTCATTCATTGCCACATGCTAAACGGATTCATTCAAAGAAAGAAACTGCATGCATTCATTCAATGAAAATGACTGCACTTGTTAATTCAAAGAGGAGAGCTCTCTCATTCATTCATAGTGTCAAGCTTAACTCAAACATTCAATGAAACTAACTGCACGTTTTAATGTAACGGGAAGAGCTTCTCGCATTTATAGAAAACCTTGAAATTAATACTTTCATTCAATCAAACTAACTGCATTCATGTAGTCAACAAATCCATCTTCAATCATTGAACCAATTGCTCAAACGGTTTTCATAGTTTCAATGAAGCAAACGTAATTTATTTATTTCATGAATCCAACAGCATTCATTCATTTAATGAATCAGCCGGCAATCATTCATTCACTGAAACGCACTGAACATGCTATTCCAATGAGTAGAGACAAATCATTCAGTCAATGAAACAAACTTTATTCATTTAGTTCGTGAAACAAACTGCACACTTTATTTCAAAGAAACACACGGCATGTGTTAATTCAATGAGTAGATCTTTTGCCATTTATTCAATACCACCAGCTGAACGCATTCATTCACTGCAACAAACTGCACATGTTCATTCAATGTGTAGAACTTCTCTCAATCATTTAAAGTTTCAAACATAATTCATTCATTCAATGGAACAATCTGCATTTGTCATTAGACGAGTAAACATTCTGTCGTATACTAAATGTTTCTAAATTAACAGTTTACAAACTGCATCGTTGTATTAAAGTCAAATAATTGATTCAATGCATCAAACGGTATTCATTGATTCAACGAAATAAATTAACTCTTTTATTTAGTGAATCAACGATACTCACTGCTTGTTTTAATTCAATGACTAGATCTTTTGCCATTCATTCATCGCCACATGCTAAACGCATTCATTCAATGAAAGAAACTGCACTTGTTAATTCAAAGAGTAGAGCGTCTCTCCTTCATTCATAGTGTTAAACTTAACAGATTCATTCAATGAACAAACTGCACGTTAGAATGTAACGAGAAGAGCTTCTCTAATTTATACAAAACCTCGAGCTTTACGCTTTCATTCAATCAAACTAACTGCATTCATATAGTCAATAAATCCAACTTCAATGATTGATTCAGTGAAACAAACGGTTTTCATAGATTCAATGAAGCAAACGTAATTTATTTATTTAATGAATCCAACAGCATTCATTCATGCAATGAATGAGCCGGCAATCATTCATTCAATGAAACCCACTGGTCGTGCTATTCCAATGAGTAGAGATACTTCATTCAGTCAATGAAACAAACTTTATTCATTTAGTTCGTGAAACAAACTGCACACATTCTTTCAAAGAAACACACGGCATGTGTTAATTCAATGAGTGGATCTCTTACCTTTTATTCAATACCACCAGCTAAATGAATTAAGGAAAAGACTGCACATGTTAATTCAATGTGTTGAGCTTCTCTCAATCATTTCAAGTTTCAAACTTCATTCATTCATTCAATGAAACAATCTGCATTTGTAATTAGACGAGTAAACATTCTGTCGTATACTAAATGTCTCTAACTTAGTTTACAAACTGCATTCTTTCAATCGATGAATTAAGTTCAAATAATTGGATCAATGTATCAATATTCATTGATTCAACGAAATAAATTAACTCTTTTATTTAGTGAATCAACGATACTCACTGCTTGTGTTAATTCAATGACTAGATCTTTTGCCATTCATTCATCGCCACATGCTAAACGCATTCTTTCAATGAAAGAAACTGCACTTGTTAATTCAAAGAGTAGAGCGTCTCTCCTTCATTCATAGTGTTAAACTTAACAGATTCATTCAATGAACAAACTGCACGTTAGAATGTAACGAGAAGAGCTTCTCTATTTTATACAAAACCTCGAACTTTACGCTTTCATTCAATCAAACTAACTGCATTCATATAGTCAATAAATCCAACTTCAATGATTGATTCAGTGAAACAAACGGTTTTCATAGATTCAATGAAGCAAACGTAATTTATTAATTTAATGAATCCAACAGCATTAATTCATTCAATGAATCAGCCGGCAATCATTCATTTACTGAAACACACTGAACATGCTATTCCAATGAGTAGAGATAATTCATTCATTCAATGCAACAAACTGCACATGGTAATTCAATGTGTAGACCGTCTCTCAATCATTTAAAGTTTCAAACATAATTCATTCATTCAATGAAACAATCTGCATTTGTAATTAGACGAGTAAACATTCCGTCGTATACTAAATGTCTCAAACTTAAAAGTTTACAAACTGCACTCTTTTAATCGTTGAATTAAATTCAAATAATTGATACAATGCATCAAACGGTATTTATTGATTCAACGAAACAAAATAACTCCTTTATTTAGTGAATCAACGATACTCACTGCTTGTGATCATTCAATGACTAGATCGTTTGCCATTCATTCATCGCCACATGATAAACGCATTCATTCAATGAAAGAAACTGCACTTGTTTAGTCAAAGAGTATAGCGTCTCTCCTTCATTCATAGTGTTAAGCTGAACACATTCATTCAATGAAACAAACTGCACGTTGGAATATAACGAGAAGAGCTTCTCTAATTTATACAAAACCTCGAACTTTTCGCTTTCATTCAATCAAACTAACTGCATTCATATAGTCAATAAATCCAACTTCAATTATTGATTCAGTGAAACAAACGGTTTTCATAGATTCAATGAAGCAAACGTAAGTTATTTATTTAATGAATCCAACAGCATTAATTCATTCAATGAATCAGCCGGCAATCATTCATTCACTGAAACACACTGAACATGCTATTCCAATGAGTAGAGATAATTCATTCAGTCAATGAAACAAACTTTACTCATTTAGTTAATGAAACAAACTGCACACTTTCTTTCAAAGAAACACACGGCATGTGTTAATTCAATGAGTAGATCTCTTACCATTTATTCATTACCGCCAGCTAAATGCATTCATTCAATGCAACAAACTGCACATGGTAATTCAATGTGTAGAGCTTCTCTCAATCATTTAAAGTTTCAAACATAATTCATTCATTCAATGAAACAATCTGCATTTGTAATTAGACGAGTAAACATTCTGTCGTATACTAAATGTCTCTTACTTAACAGTTAACAAACTGCATTCTTTCATTCGTTGAATTAACCTCAAATAATTGATTCAATGCATCACACGGTATTCATTGATTCAGCGAAACAAATTAACTCCTTTATTTAGTGAATCAACGATACTCACTGCTTGTATTAATTCAATGAATAGATCTTTTGCCATTCATTCATCGCCACATGCTAAACGCATTCATTCAATGAAAGAAACTGCACTTGTTAATTCAAAGAGGAGAGCGTCTCTCCTTCATTCATAGTGTTAAGCTTAACAGATTCATTCAATGAACAAACTGCACGTTAGAATGTAACGAGAAGAGCTTCTCTAATTTATACAAAACCTCGAACTTTACGCTTTCATTCAATCAAACGAACTGTATTCATATAGTCAATAAATCCAACTTCAATGATTGATTCAGAGAAATAAACGGTTTTCATAGATTCAATGAAGCAAACGTAATTTATTTATTTAATGAATCCAACAGCATTCATTCATTCAATGAATCAGCCTGCAATCATTCATTCAATGAAACACACTGGACGTGCTATTCCAATGAGTACAGATAATTCATTCAGTCAATGAAAGAAACTTTACTCATTTAGTTAATGAACGATACTGATTAACTCCTTTATTTAGTGAATCAAACTGCACTCTTACATTCAATGAAACACACTGCATGTTTTAATTCAATGATTGGAGATTTTGTCATTCATTCATTGCCACCTGCTAAACGGATTCATTCAAAGAAACAAACTGCATGCATTCATTCAATGAAAACGACTGCACTTGTTAATTCAAAGAGGAGAGCTCTCTCATTCATTCATAGTGTCAAGCTTAACTCATACATTCAATGAAACTAACTGCACGTTTTAATGTAACGGGAAGAGATTCTCGCACTTATACAAAACCTTGAAATTAATACTTTCATTCAATCAAACTAACTGCATTCATATAGTCAATAAATCCAATTTCAATCATTGAAACAATTGCTCAAACGGTTTTCATAGATTCAATGAAGCATTCGTAATTTATTTATTTAATGAATCCAACAGCATTCATTCATTCAATGAATCAGCCGGCAATCATTCATTCACTGAAACACACTGAACATGCTATTCCAATGAGTAGAGACAATTCATTCAGTCAATGAAACAAACTTTATTCATTTAGTCCGTGAAACAAACTGCACACTTTCTTTCAAAGAAACACACGGCATGTGTTAATTCAATGAGTAGATCTTTTGCCATTTATTCAATTCCACCAGCTGAACGCATTCATTCACTGCAACAAACTGCACATGTTAATTCAATGTGTAGCGCTTCTCTCAATCATTTAAAGTTTCAAACAAAATTCATTCATTCAATGAAACAATCTGCATTTGTAATTAGACGAGTAAACATTCTGTCGTATACTAAATGTCTCTAACTTAACAGTTTACAAACTGCATCGTTGAATTAAACTCAAGTAATTGTTTCAATGCATTAAACGGTATTCATTGATTCAACGAATCAAATTAACACCTTTATTTAGTGAATCAACGATACTCACTGCTTGTGTTAAGCAATGACTAGATCTTTTGCCATTCATTCATCGCTACATGCTAAACGCATTCATTCAATGAAAGAAACTACACTTGTTAATTCAAAGAGTAGAGCGTCTCTCCTTCATTCATAGTGTTAAGCTTAACGCATTCATTCAATGAATCAAACTGCACGTTTGAATGTAACGAGAAGTGCTGCTCTAATTTATAGAAAACCTCGAACTTAACGCTTTCATTAAACTACCTGCATTCATATAGTCAATAAATCCAACTTCAGTGATGGATTCAGTGAAACAAACGGTTTTCATAGATTCAATGAAGCAAACGTAAGTTATTTATTTAATGAATCCTACAGCATTCATTCATTCAATGAATCAGCCGGCAATCATTCATTCAATGAAACACACAGGACGTGCTATTCCAATGAGTCGAGATAATTCATTCAGTCAATGAAACAAACTTTACTCATTTAGTTCGTGAAACAAAGTGCACACTTTATTTCAAAGAAACACACGGCATGTGTTAATTCAATGAGTCGATCTCTTACCTTTTATTCAATACCACCAGCTAAATGCATTCATTCAATGCAACAAACTGCACATGTTCATTCAATGTGCAGAGCTTCTCTCAATCATTTAAAGTTTCAAACATAATTCATTCATTCAATGAAACAATCTGCATTTGTAATTAGACGAGTAAACATTCTGTCGTATACTAAGTGTCTCTTACTTGACAGTTGACAAACTGCATTCTTTCAATCGTTGAATTAAACTCAAATAATTCATTCAATGCATCAAACGGTATTCATTGATTCAGCGAAACAAATTAACCCCTTTATTTAGTGAATCAACGATACTCACTGCTTGTGCTAATTCAACGACTAGATCTTTTGCCATTCTTTCATCGCCACATGCTAAACGGATTCAGTCAATGAAACAAACCACACGCATTCATCCATTGTTACTGTTTCTGTGCAATCAGTTCATTGTGTTATTTCTCTATCTGTTCTCAGTTCAGTGTGTTGTTTCTGTGTGTGTACACTCAGTTCATTGTGCTATTTCTGTATCTGTGCTTTCAGTTCATGGTGTTGTTTCTTTATCTGGACTCTCGGGTCCATGTGCACACAGATACAGAAATAGCTCTCTGTATCTGCAAACTCAGTTCCTTGTGTTATTTCTCCTTCTGACTGTCAGTTCAGTGTGCTATTTCTGTATCTGTACACTCAGTTCATTGTTTACTTTCTTTATATGTACTCGTAGTTCAGTGTTTTGTTTCTCCATCTCAACTTGCAGTTCAGTGCGTTGGTTCTCTTTCTGTACTCACAGTTCACTGTCTTATTTCTCTGTATGTTCACACAGTTCAGTGTGTTCTTTCTCTATCTGCACTCTTGGTTCAAGTGTGCTGCTTCTCTTTCTGTACTCTCAGTTAATTCTTTTATTTCTCTATATGTACTCTTAGTTCAGTGTGCTGTCTCTCTCTGTACTCTCAGTTCATTCTGCTATTTCTCTATCTGTCCTCTCAGTTCAGTGTGCTCTTTCTGTATCTGTACTGTCAGTGTGCTGTTTCGGTATCTGTGCACTCAGTTCATTATGATGTTTCCCAGCTGTACTGTCTGATCAGTGTTTTAATTCTCAGTCTGTACTCTCAGTTCAGTACAGCTATTTCTTTATCAGTACTTTCTGTACAGTGTGCTGTTTCTGTAACTGTACATTCAGTTCATTGTTGTAATTACTCAACCTGTATTCTCAGTTCAGTGTGTTGTCTCTTTATCTGTATTGTCAGTTTAGTACGCTGTTGCTGTCTCTGTACACTCACTTTGTTGTGTTATTTCTCTATCTGTTCTCTCAGTTCAGTGTGTTGTTTTTCTCTCTGTATGCTCAGTTCTGTGTGTTGTTTCTCTGTCTGTGCTCTCAGTTCATGGTGTTGTTTCTTTATCTGGACTCTCAGGTCCGTGTGCTGTTTCTGTATCTGCACACTCAGTTCCTTGTGTTATTTTTCCATCTGACTGGCAGTTCAGTGTGCTGTTTCTGTATCTGTCAGTTCATTGTTGTCACTACTCAATCTGTTCTCTCAGTTCAGTGTGTTGTTTCTCTATCTGTACTGTCAGATCAGTGTGTTATTTCTGTATCTGCACTCTCAGTTCAGTCTGATAATTCTTTATCTGTATTGTCGCTTCATTATGCTGTTGCTGTATCTGTACACTCACTTCATTGTAGTATTTCTCTATTTGTACTCAGTTCAGTGTGCTGTTTCTGTATCAGTACTCTCAGTTCTTTGTGAATGTCTGTGTCTGTACACTGAGTTTATCTTGTTGTTTATCTATCTGTGCTCACAGTTCTGTGTGATGTTTCTTTATCTGTACTCTCAGTTCAGTGTGCTGTTTCTGTATCTGAACACTCCGTTCATTGTGTTAATTCTTTATCTGTCAGTTCAGTGTGCTGTTTCCGTAAATGCACACTCAGTTCATTGTTTTATTTCTCTATCTGTACTCTTAGCTCTATGAGTTATTTCTCTGTCTGTACTCTCAATTCATTGTGATATTTCCCTCCCTGTCCTCTCACTTCAGTGTGCTGTTTCTCAGTCTGTACTCTCTGTTCAGCATTCTGTTTCTGTATCTGGACACTCAGTTCTGTGTGCTGTTTCTCTATCTATACTCTAAATTCAGTCTGTTGTTTCTTTATCTGTGTTGTCATTTCAGTATGGTGTTAGCTATCTGTAGACTCACTTCATTGTGTTATTTCTCTCTTTGTACTCTGAGTTCAGTGTGCTGTTTCTTTGTCATTGCTCTCAGTTCAGTGTGATGTTTCTGTGTCTGTACACTGAGTTCATTGCGTTATTTCTCTCTCGGTACTCTCAGT
>NW_025215144.1:66452-66904 GCF_004010195.1 Chiloscyllium plagiosum | reverse complement strand
GTCCTCCAGATAGTCTGCTCAATAAATTTCAGCCAGATTACAACATTCAGGATATTATTAGGGTCCAGAATAACTTTAAAATACATCACCCCTTACAACTACACCAAATTAGTGAGTCAGGTTCAGGAGTTTACAATACAAAAGACTTTATGAGACATCATAAATTTTAATCGAAGATTTTATTAAAGTAAAAATCAGTTCATGGGCTGGTGGTTTGATGGAGCTGAGGGGGGTGGGGGAGAAAGAGAGACAGAGGTAAAAAGCGAGTGGTTAAAGAGAGCAAAGGAGAGGAGTGGGTTAATGAATAGAGGTGGGGTGTGGGTTATGGGCAGAGGGAGTAGGGGAGGGACAGAGAAAAAATGGGATGGAGGGAAGAAGGGTTAAGGGGAGGCAGGCAAGGACAAGATGGGTGTGGGGAGAGAGGGAGCTGCGGGACAGGGCAGAGAGAGAGA
>NW_025215144.1:59449-63060 GCF_004010195.1 Chiloscyllium plagiosum | reverse complement strand
TGTACAGCTGTAACATGACCTCCCAACTCCTGTACTCAATACTCTGACCAATAAAGGAAAGCATACCAAACGCCTTCTTCACTATCCTATCTACCTGCGACTCCACTACGCTGTCCCCATCAAACTCACCCAGGACAGGGACAGCACGGGGTTAGATACAGAGTAAAACTCCCTCTACACTGTCCCCATCAAACACTCCCAGGACAGGGATAGCACAGGGTTAGATACAGAGTCAAACTCCCTCTACACTGTCCCCTATCAAACACTCCCAGGGACAGGGACAGCACGGGGTGAGATACAGAGTAAAACTCCCTCTATACTGTCCCCATCAAACACTCCCAGGTCAGGGACAGCACGGGGTGAGATACAGAGTAAAACTCCCTCTACACTGTCTAATCCAATTTATTGTGTCGGCCAATGGAAGGTCACCATTCTTTATACAAATTTGACAATTATTGCATTATTTTCTACACATTACCATGAATGACTTGAGTACATTTTAGGAATGATCTCCCTCGGAGTTCTGAGAGTTTAATTTGCTGTGTTCCTTGTAGTGCATTGTAACTGCTCCTAACAGTCACAAGTCTCAGGACATCAGGTTGCAATCCAATATCACCTGATGAAGGAGCAACGCTCCGAAAGCTTATGATTTCCACTAAAACCTGTTGAACCATGGGCTGGTGTGGTGTGCCTATTGACTTTGTTCACCCCAGTCCAACACTGGCACCTGCACATGATGTTCCTAACAGAGTCTGGTTTTGTCTTGTTTTAAAGGAAGCTTCTGGAGGAAACCGTCACTAATATTTCTATCTTTTTACAGAGAATGTTTTGATTGTATTGGGGAGTGATAACCACTCACCGGAGTCAACGTTTAAGAAACAGAAACTACACAAATTCTGGAGCTGCTTTCCTGCACATTGCAAAAAGTTTCTATCAGGTTAACTGTAGTTTGTAAAACACAGGACGTTTCTTTGAGGGATTTACAGAATGCTGTGTGGAATGTTACTGAGTCATTGTGGAGGGCAGTCGGAGCCCACTCAACACACAGACTGACAGAAGGTGAAAGAGTTGGCAACACCTCCTCCTCCTAATTATTTATCAAAATTACAAAGGGTTACAAATTCACAAACATGAAGCTTCCCATTACATTACAGAAAGTAAATCCCAAATCAAACAGAAGCTGCTGCAGATATTCAGCAGGTCAAACAGCGGAGACAGAAAATCCGAGATCCATGTTTCAGCTCCTAGTGATGTGAAAACAATCTTCCCAATTTATCAGAGATTTTGTTTCTAAGACATTAACGCGAGAGTCCAACACGTTATTGAGTGAGCTTCCATCAAGAGCCTTTCATTAGGGAGAGTTTCCAAACAGGATACAGAATATCTGTGACACAACAGAATCTTCTGAAAACATTCCAGACACTGTTCCAACATGACATCCAGGAGGGATTGCTGTGTAAGTTCCCAAACGATTTCTGGAAACTGTCTCAATCACATGACACAGAATGTTCCTGCCCAACACAAGTTGCAGTTCCCACACGTTACACCCACCGTTCCCACCACGGTCTACTCAGTTTTATCAACACAACCAGTGGGTCTTTCTAATGCAGTGGATAGTCTATATTGAGGACATCATTGAGAGTGGCGCTTACACATTGTGAAGGTAAACTCACAATATTCCTACTGGGCCATAAAGCTGCTCTTTCAGAGAGAGAGAGCGAGAGAGAGAGCGAGCTGACTGGTGGAGGTTTAACCTAAGGGTTATCATGCCTCAGGCAATGGGAGAGATCTCCAATAATAGCTTCAAGAATTGAACCCATACTGTTGGCATCACACACACTAACCATCCAGCCAACTGAGCTAACCAATCCCTACACATGTTATACAGTTTATCCCAAAAGCATCACAATGAAAATCCCCTGTATTATTAAGGATACCTTTAACATTGAACAGGATTAATCAAAACAGTTCAAACTCCTTCGCACTTTCTAATGCCTAATTTAACCAATATAAATGGGTTATAAATACATTATGTAGTGCTTCCAGCAGTTTAGAAATTGTAAATTATATGCACGTTCTCAAGGGAATTGGACGATAACTTGGAGAGGAATAACATTCCAAGGCCCAGGCATAAAGCAGGGGATTGTCACTGGGTTCCGAGGCTCAACTGAAGGGCCAGTGCAAGTCCATTGGGCTGAATGGCCTCTTCCTGCACATTGTGGAGGGTGCTTTGGGAACATAGTTAAGAATATCTCTTCCATATTATGTAGAAAGTTC
Organism: Chiloscyllium plagiosum; assembly: GCF_004010195.1. Classification (NCBI taxonomy): domain Eukaryota; kingdom Metazoa; phylum Chordata; class Chondrichthyes; order Orectolobiformes; family Hemiscylliidae; genus Chiloscyllium; species Chiloscyllium plagiosum. The sequence continues at coordinate 60,783 of NW_025215144.1, read as the reverse complement.
TCACATTAATATTGTAAAAACATATATAATATTATCCTTTCTGGAATTTAGATTTTAAAAAGACATGGCAGGAGAGTTTGGGTTAGTCCTGTGAGGTTTTTACTTTTGAAAGGAAAGTGGCTTGAACAATACCGCTTTGGATAATACTGGTGGGGGGGCAGCCTAGCAGGGGTAAGCGGCAGTGACCAGGTCTGTGGCGCGAGGTCTGGCTCTGAGGCTCAGAAGGCGTCATTTCTCAGAAGGCATGCAGATTCAGTTAACTGCCTGAAAGGTTCCTGAAGAGTTAATGGATAATATGTTTATGCTGTTGATTTTATGACAGGCAGCGTAAACATGTTAAGGCCATTCATTTGGGTCTTGACTTCAGAAAAGAAGGTTCAAGGTCTCAGTTCAGAAGAGAAAGTGAGAACTGCAGATGCTGGAGATCAGAGTCGAGAGAGTGGTGCTGGAAAAGCGCAGCAGGTCAGGCACCATCCAAGGAGCAGGAGAATCAACATTTCTGGCGTGAGCCCTTCTTCCCGAAACGTCGATTCTCCTGCTCCTTGGATGCTGCCTGACCTACTGCGCTTTTCCAGCAACACATTTTCAGCTCAGTTCAGAAGAACCCAGTTCCTGCTGGAAAGATGAATCGAGGAATGCAGCCACTGCAGTGGGAACAGGATTGAGTCTCTGCAGCTTCCAAGTCAGGGGAGTCTGGGAAGAAATCTCTAAGCTGGCAGAATTGAGAAAGTTTGGGCTATCAGAATTACTAAAAGTCTCAGAAAGGAATCACAACAAAATAGTGTTAACAGTTCAAGGAAAAGAAATGGGGAACGGTCAGTTAGGTAAAGACGTACAAGAGCTGAGTTAAGAGTGAGATTTCTCTGGGAGTGATTTGCTGGAATGGGTGATTTTGGGACAATAATCCTGTGATCATCTTGTATGTCTCTATCCAATCCCCTCTTAGCCTTCTTCCTTCCAATTAAACCTATCAAAATCTCTCTGAACCCATCAAGTGTGCACCACGAAAAGGGGCAGGGGCATAAATAAGTTTGTGGGTGACATAAAGATCGGTCAGGAGGCTGCCAGGGAGGGGGAAGGTGTTAGGTTACAGGAGGATACAAACGGATTGGTCAGATGGGATCAGTGGCAGGTGGGATTTAACCCTGATCACTGTGGGGTGACGCACTTTGGAAGAAGTAACCAAGACAAGGGAGCACTCAATGAAGGACAGGACACGGGGAATCTCAGAGGGACACAGGGAATCTCAGAGGGACACGGGGAAGCTCAGAGGGTCACTGGGAATCTCAGAGGGACACGGGGAATCTCAGAGGGACACGGGGAATCTCAGAGGG
>NW_025215144.1:48939-59022 GCF_004010195.1 Chiloscyllium plagiosum | reverse complement strand
TGGGAATCGCAGAGGGACGCTGAGAATCTCAGAGGGATGCTGGGAATCTCAGAGGGACACGGGGAATCTCAGAGGGACACAGGGAATCTCAGAGGGACACAGGGAATCTCAGACACAGGGAATCTCAGAGGGACACAGGGAATCTCAGAGGGACATGGGGAATCTCAGAGGGTCACGGGGAATCTCAGAGGGACACAGGGAATCTCAGAGGGACACGGGGAATCTCAGAGGGTCACTGGGAATCTCAGAGGGACACGGGGAATCTCAGAGGGTCACTGGGAATTCAGAGGGACATGGGGAATCTCAGAGGGACATGGGGAATCTCAGAGGGATGCTGGGAATCTCAGAGGGATGCTGGGAGTCTCAGAGGGTCACTGGGAATCTCAGAGGGTCACTGGAAATCTCAGAGGGACACGGGGAATCTCAGAGGGACACGGGGAATCTCAGAGGGACACTGGGAATCTCAGAGGGACACTGGGAATCTCGGACACTGAGAATCTCAGAGGGTCACTGGGAATCTCAGAGGGAGACTGGGAATCTCAGAGGGATGCTGGGAATCTCAGAGGGTCGCTGGGAATCTCAGAGGGACACGGGGAATCTCAGAGGGTCACGGGGAATCTCAGAGGGTCACAGGGAATCTCAGAGGGTCACTGGGAATCTCAGAGGGACACTGGGAATCTCAGAGGGTCACGGGGAATCTCAGAGGGTCACTGGGAATCTCAGAAGGACACTGGGAATCTCAGAGGGACACAGGGATCTTGGGGAGCTTGTCCTCAGATCCCTGTACGACGTACAGCAGGTTAATAGGCTGGTTAAGGTGGCATTGGGACACTAGTCAGTTGTGACATAGATTGTAAGAGCAAGGAGGTGATTCTGGAGATGTACAGGACTATAGTGAGGCTACAGCTGGAGTACTGTGGGCAGTTCTGGTCCCCACACTATAGGAAGGATGGGATTACACTGGCAGAGAGGGGGGGGGAGCAGATTCTCCAGGATGTTGCCGGGAATGGAGCAGTTTAGCGATAAACACCTGAATTGTCATAACATTCAAGGCTTTGAGCCGGATGCAGGAACGTGGGGCTGGTGTAGGATGGTTGGTGCACACTTGATGGGTTCAGAGAGATCTTGATAGGTTTAATTGGAAGGAAGAAGGCTAAGAGGGGATTTGATAGAGACATACAAGATGATCAGAGGATTAGATAGGGTGGACAGTGAGAGTCTTTTCCCTAGGATGATGACATCAGCTTGTACGAGGGAGCGTGACTACAAACTGAGGAGTGATAGATTTAAGACAGATGTCAGAGGCAGGTTCTTTACTCAGAGAGTGGTAAGGGAGTGCCACATTAGGGAGATTTAAACAACCCTTGGATAAGCACAGGATGATTTTGGGATAGTGTAGGGGGATGAGCTGAGAATAGTTCACAGGTCGGTGCAGCATCGAGGGCCGAAGGGCCTGTTCTGTGCTGTATTGTTCTATGTTCTACGTAAACGGGCAAAAACCTGGCAAATGGAGAATAATTTGGGAAAATATGAAGTTGTTCATTTTGGAAGGGAGAACAGAAGAATAGAATATTATTTAAATGGAGAAAATCTGCAGAAAGCTGCAACACACTGGGACAGCAGGGAACCAGGAAGACACAGAATCTTGGCCTTATTTCAAGGGGGTTGGAGTATAAGAGTAGGGAAGTCTTACGGTAACTGTGTAAGGTGCCAGTGAGACCACATCTGGAGTACTGTGGGCAGTTTTAGTCTCATTATTTAAGGAAAGATATAATTTCATGGAGGCAGTTCGGAGAAGGTTCACTAGGATGACCCCTGTACGGAGGGATTGTCTCACGAGTAAAGGTTAAACTGATTGGGACTGTACTCACTGGAGTTTCAAAAAATGAGAGGCAATTTCATTGAAACGTATCAAATTCTTAAGGGCCATGACAGGGTCAAAGCTGAGAGGATGTTTCCCCTCATGGGAGAGTCTGGGACCAGAGGGCAATCTTATAATAAAGCTGCTCCAGTTTAAAACTGAGATTAGGTTAGATTCCTTACAGTATGGAAACAGGCCCTTCGGCCCAACAAGTCCATACTGACCCTCTGAAAAATAACCCACCCAGACCCATTAGTTCTCCTTGACTAATGCTCCTAACACTATGGGGCAATTTAGTATGGCCAACCCACCCTGACCCTGCACATCTCTGGACTGTGGGAGGAAACCGGAGCACCCGGAGGAAACCCACGCAGACACGGGGAGAATGTGCAAACTCCACACAGACAGTCACCTGAGGCTGGAATTGAACCCGGGTCCTTGGTGTTGTAAGGCAGCAGTGCTAACCACTGAGCCACTGTGATATAAGGAGGAATGCCTCCTCCCAGAGGGTTGTCAGCCCTTGGAACTCCTTACCACAGAGAGCTGAGGGGGCAGAGTCCGCGTGTATATTTAAGGCCGAGATAGATAGATCCTTGATCATTCAGGGAATCAGAGAAAAGGGGCAACAGGCAGGAGGGTGGACGTGAGGAATGTTGGATCAGCTGGAATCTGATTGAATGGAGGAACTGATCGGTCATCTGCTGTCCCTATTTCCAATGGTCCTCTGGCCAAAGGGTCTCCTCCTGGGCCTGTGGTGTTATATTCTTTCTCTTGTGTTTTGTAGTTAAAGAACATCTGCAGCCTCATGCCTAACTCCCGTGATAACCGACTACAGAAAATTCAATATGTGATCTATCAAGCCCCGGTTCACTCTGGGATTGGACTTGTCCATGGAGACTATCAGCTGGAACCAGAATACTATAACGTATTGTGGATGCAATCTGCAATGTTAATTTTGATAATTCATGTTAATGTTAATGTTAAAGTTAATGCTAATTTTGAACACAGTGGTTAATTTTGATAATTAATATTAATGTTAATGTTAATGCTAACTTTGAACACAGTGGTTAATTTTGATAATTAATGTTAATATTAATATTAATGCTAACTTTGAACACAGTGGTTGCTACAGATCAGTGTTTGCTTATGGTGATGGGAACATTGTGGGGACAGGATGTGACTTGTACCCAGTAATTTGGGGCAATGAGCTAGAGTCAGGCAGTTCAAGCCAATGGTGTCGTCAGTATATTTCAGTTCATCTGGAATAAAGATCTAGTCAAGTCTGTTGAAATAACAACTGAATTATTGGGAAACCCCATCTGGGTCACTAATGTCCTTCAGGGAAGGAAACTGCCACCCTTACCTTGTCTGGCCTACACGTGACTCCAGACCCAGAGTGATTATGGTTTTATAATTGGCAAATATTTGGTGACTAGGAGCAGGAACAGGCCATTCAGCCCTTCAAACTTTCTCCTGCTCTCAAACGTGATTTCTATCTCCACACTATACTTTCAACTCCCCCCCCACCCCCCACAGACACCTGTAGTCTCTAGAAATCTATTGCTCTTGTGAGTATATTCCATGACCTCACCTACATGACCTTTTGTGCTGGAGAATGCCACGCTTCACCTCCACCAGAGAGAAGGAATTTCTCCTCGTGAGTTCAAAATGGCCATCACCGCGTTTCCCCGAGATCACAGAGCATTGTCTGGATACACTGACCAGGAGAGACATCCTTCCTGCACCAGTCTGTCCAACTCTGTCCCAATCCCAGCCTTTTAATTGAGATCCCTGTCCTTATCATAAACTCCAGTGAGTACAGGTCCAGTTCACGCAACCTCTCCCCACACGACCAACGTGTTATCTCAGGGGTCAGGCTGGCGAGCCTGTGCTGAGCTCTCTCCACAGCAGGGAGGGCTTTTCCCAAAAGGGGAGAGCAAAGCTGCACACAGTGCACCAGGTGGGATCTTGCCAAATCCCTGACCAGCTCCAGTAAGACTTCCTAGCTGTTGTATCGAACCCTTCCTACAATAAAAACCAACATTCCATTTGTCTTCCGTAGTATTCCTGCCTCTGAGCTAGGTTCAAGACCCACCTACCCTTGAGGTGTACCATGACATGGTGAATAGGTCAGGTGAAGATGTCCTTACTGTTCTCACTGACTGGTGTACAAGGACATTCAAGGCTCCTTCGTACATCAACATTTCCCAATCCCTCTTTCTCTCTCTCTACTTAAATAATACTCTTTTATCCTACCAAAGTGGATAACTTCACTTTTTAAAAAATTAAACCACACTGTCACTCAACTAGTCTAAACCGCCCTGAAACCTCCTTACAATCTCGCACTTATAACGTGTTGATGTAAAAGCGACATTGTGGAAAAGCTCAGCAGGTCTGGCAGTGTCGGTGGCTAGAAATCAGAGTTAATGTTTCAGGTTGACTGACCCTTCCCAGTTCTGAGGAAGGGTCACTGGACCTGAAACGCTAACTCTGATTTCTCTCCACAGATGCTGCCAGACCTGCTGAGCTTTTCCAGCAATTTCAGTTCTTGTTTCTGATTTACAGCATCTGCAGTTTGATCAGTTTACCATGTCAAGCTATCCTCAGCAAACTTAGGAATGGTATCTTTGGTTCCTGAGACAGTGATCAGCTGAGGTCAGATCCCAAGCACAGATCCCTGCAGTATCCCACAAGTTACTGGGTGCCTATCTGACATTTATTCCCGCTCTCTGTTTCCTGACTGACAACCAATTCCCAATCCATGACAGAGATTACCTAAACTCCATGTGCTTTAATTTTGCAGACTAACTTCAATCGGAATCTTTGCCAAAAGCTTTTGGAAAGTCCAAAGGTACCACATTCCCTGGTTCTCTATTGTACCTTACATCCTCAGATAACTCCAGGAGGTTTGTCAACATGATTTCCTTTTCATAAGTCCACATTGACCATGGCTAATCATAGAAGCACTCGAGTGTGGAAACAGGCCATTCAGCCCATCGAGTTCACACCTTCAAAAAGCATCCCATCTAATCACTGTAATCCTGCAATTCCTATGGCCAATCCACCCTGACCTGCACACCTTTGGACTGTGGGAGGAAACCAGCGCACCCAGTGAAACCCACACAGACAGGGGGAGTCACCTGAGGCTGGAACTGAACCTGGGCCCCTGGCGCTGGGAGGCAGCAGTGCTAACCATTGAGCCACCTGCCAAGCCTTGTTAGCATTTTCTAAGTGTGCTGTTATCACATCTGACATAACCGATTCGAGCATTTTCCATCTAATATTAGGCTAACCAGTCTATAATTCCTGGCTTTCTCCCTCCCTCTCCTTTTTTAAACAATGGGGTTACATTTGCCACTGTCCAATCAGATGGCACTGTTCCAGAATCCACTGAAGATTGGAAGATGGCGATTAAATTTATTCCCAGTTTCAGTGGTCGAAGGCGAGGGTGTAATCGATCAGGGTCTAGGAATGTCTGCAGTGAATCCTGTAGATGGCACACACACAGTGCTGCTCCTGAGTGTTGGTGCTGGAGGGAGAGGATGTTTGAGGATGTGGTGCCAACAATACTCCCAATCGTTTTTTCCAGGACATTTTCATTTTACTAATTTAATTTTATTCCAGCCTCCCGAGTCTCTCTGGGAAATTATGTGAAAACAGAGCTAACGCAGCTGTTTAACTGCTGTCACCTTCTGTGACCACTGATGTTAACGTTCAAGTATCTGAGGAAAAGGCAGAAAAATGGCGCGACACCAGGTCACTCATTCCGAAAGCTGGTGAAGACACGTTGGGCTGAATGGCCTCCCTTTGTGCTTTATCACTCTGCATCTGTGATCAATTCTTCCATTTCAGATTGTAAGTGGCCCACATATGGTGTCACTAACATTTTTATTTTTATATAACTATAGAAGGCCTTACATTCTGCTTTACAAGTTTACACTGATACTTTATTTTTTTCTCCACTAATCAACCTCTTTGGTCTTACGTTTCTAAATTCCAAGCTGCTCCCAGTCCTAGGTCTTGCCAAATTTTCGAGCAATTTTATAGGACACCTGTCTAATACTGCCATTCATTTCTTTTAATCACCGCTGTACTTAGGTACACATGAGAATAAATCAATCAAATCATTGCACAGATCGCAAATTCCTGTAAGGTCCATCCCCTGCCTCACCTCTACTGTTCAGGCCTATTGTCAAATCCCAGTCGTGTTCTCCATCCCTTGTCGGATATTCGTTCTAACCAGACTCAGTCCCCATGGAGATTTCCTACACCAACATCCTCTCTCACTCCTGCACAGATCTCACCTTTCACCCTCTCTCCTGTTTTGTTGTCCATCCTAAACATTGAACAGGCAAGGACACGACCCAGTCTCCATGGTCACATCACATCACAGGTGGGGTGTTCGCTGATAACTGTGCAATGTTCAGCACCATTTGCAACTCAGATACTGAAACAGTCCATGTTCAGGGGCTTGAGCTGACAAGTGGCAGGTAATATTTGCGCCACACAAATGCCAGGCTGTAACCATCACAAATAAGAGATATTTCTAACCACCACCCCTTGACATTCAAACGTGTTACTATCACTTAATCCCCCACTGTCAACGTCCTGGGAGTTATCATTGACCAGAAACTCAACTGGATTCACCACATAAAAACAGTAGCTACAAGAGCAGGTCAAAGGCAGTGAATAACTCACCTCCTCGCTCCCCAAAACCTGTCCACCATCTACAAGACACAAATCAGGAGTGTGATGGAATACTCCCCACTTGCCTGAATAAGTGCAGCCCCAACAACACTCAAGAAACTTGACACCATCTAGGACAAAGCAGCTCACTTGATAGGCACAACATCCACAAACATCCACTCCCTTCCCCACCGACGCTCACTGGCAGCAGTGTGTTCCATCCGAAAGATGCACTGCAGAAATTCACCAAAGATCCTCGGACAGCACCTTCCAAACCCATGACCACTTCCATCTGGAAGGTCAAGGGCAGCAGATACCACCCACTGCAAGCTCGCCTCTGACCCACTCACCATCCTGACTTGGAAATATATCGCCGTTCCTTCAGTATCACTGGAATCCTGGAATTCCCTGCCTAAGGAACATTGTGGGTCTACCTACAGCGGTTCAAGAAGGCAGCTCACCCCCACCTTCTCAAGGGGCAACTAGGGACGGGCAGTAAATGCTGGGCCCAGGCAGTGACACCAACTTCCCATGAGTGAATTTCTAAGAAAATGTCTGGTTCAAATCCCCCCTGACAGTGCAGACTCGATGGGTGGAATGGCCTCTTTCTGCAGCGTGGGGATTCTATGATGCAGAATGAGCACATGTCCCTGTTTATACAGGTCCCATCATCTCCAGAATCAGAGACAAACCTGTCTCGAGTGTGAAGCAGCCTCTGGTTTCCAACGAGCTGCGGAACCTGTCTCCAGGATATCCCAGAGAGAGAGCTCTAGAGAGAGAGAGGAGACACTGAGACCAAGGACTGAGGGCCCAGTACCTTCAGCACCAGCCCAGCAGCTTGAGGGGAGGCAGCAGGAGAGTAGACTAAGGCTCGGCCGTGCCAGTCCAGGAGAAACAGCCTGGGAGTCCCTGGGTCCCACTCACTGTCCTGGTCCCTATTCTGGAAGCTGGTGAGGGTGATTGTTCCTCAGGAGCAGATCCAAGCCTCTGGCATAGGGGGTGCCCGCTGGTCCCACACATACCAGAATGATCCCAGCACGGCCAAGTCTGGGTCATTGTTCAGCCAATAAACTGTGGAATGAGCACTGAGCCCTCACTATAAACTCAGTCTAAATACAGAGGAGATTGCCACCCAGATTGACAGGGTTGTTAAGAAGGGATACAGTGTTTTAGCTTTTATTATTAGAGGGATCGAGTTCCGGAACGATGAGGTTACACTATAGCTGTATGAAACTCTGGGGCAGCCGCACTTGGAGTATCGTGTACAGTTCTGGTCACCGCATTATAAGAAGGATGTGGAAGCTTTGGAAAGGGTGCAGAGGAGATTTACGAGGATGTTGCCTGGTATGGAGGGAAGGTCTTACATGGAAAGGATGAGGGCCTTGAGGCTGTTCTCGTTAGAGAGAAGAAGGTTGAGAGGTGACTTAATAGAGACATATAAGATAATCAGAGGGTTAGATAGGGCGGACAGGGAGAGCCTTTTTCCAAGTATGGTGACTCGAAGCAGTATATGGTTGTACATGGAATAGTGTAGGTTAGATGGGCTTCAGATTGGTATGACAGGTCGGTGCAACATCGAGGGCCGAAGGGCCTGTACTGCGCTGTAATGTTCTATGTTCTATGTTCTATGATTGACCAGGATGTTCCCTGGGATGGGGAGAGGCTGGATAAGCTTCAGTTGTTTACTTCAGAGGAGACAGGGTGGAGAGGGATCTGACACAGGGGCATGGACAGGGGGATAGAAACCAGCTGTTCCCCTTTAGTCAAACCATCAGTAAATAAAGGAGTACAATTTTAAAGTGAAATGCAGCAGGACTGAAGGATATTTATGGAATTTTATTCACCCAGAGGGTGGTGGGAATCTGGGATGGGAGGGTAGGACCTTGGTTAAGCATTTCCAACATAAGAACATTCAAGGCCCAGTGCTGGACAGTGGGATTAGTGTAGATAGGTTGGCACAGACCCAGTGGGCTGAAGGGCCTCTTCTGTGCTGTATGTGTCTATGATTCTATAAACGGCCCTTCAGTCCATAAGACATCCATTGACTACTCCCCCTACTCCATATCCCTCTGCCAACAGTGTACCCAGGTAACTACAGTCCCTTTGATTCAGTTTGCTGATACTTTCCTCTTGGTGCTGTTGTGTGGCACGATATCGAACACCTTCTGCAGATGCAGACACACCACACCCACAGAGTTACCCTCTGCTAGCCGTCCTGGTACTTCAAAGATAAATCCAGCAAGTTAATGAGATACTATCTGCCTTGAAATTGCTTAAGTCATCCAAGTTTTAACAATCATTGTTTATTTCACACTGCACCGACATTCTGGAGAATTTGCGCACACACGTTAGTGTTTTCAACTCATTACAAACAGTGTATCAAAGGATTTCCTATATAAAAGAACATACACCATAATGTAACATGATATAATGCTCCATTTTGTGTAAGTGGATAGTTAGTTCGGTCCTCACTCAGCCCCGCCTGTCTCTGACAAGCAGCTCTGTGTTATGTTAGAACATAGAAGAATACAGCGCAGTACAGGCCCTTCGGCCCTCGATGTTGTGCCGATCCAAGCCCACCTAACCTACACTAGCCCACTATCCTCCATATGCCTATCCAATGCCCGCTTAAATGCCCATAAAGAGGGAGAGTCCACCACTGCTACTGGCAGGGCATTCCATGAACTCACGACTCGCTGAGTAAAGAACCTACCCCTAACATCTGTCCTTTACCTGCGCAAGATCCTTTGATTCATTTTCCGATAAATTATTCATTGATTCTCATACTGTCTGTTTGTCCCTTTCTTCGACTTTCTGCATTAAACCTCATTCTCCCTGAAAGTGAACAGCTTCCTAATGTCCCATATTTCAGTTGCTTCCCATTCCCAGTCTCTGGCACCATCCAGGAAACTCTGGCTTTGCTCGACTTACCACAAATAGGCTGCTTGGGCCAACTGGCCTCTCCCTCCCTCCTTCCTCTTGTACAGACTGATACTGAGTTCAGGACGGGGGGGGGAGCAGAAGACAGTAAGATTTCCAAATCTCAGATTATTGCCTATTCCCAAGCCCTGCTCCTCTGCTTTGGCAGATTGGAGTGTGTCTCTCACATCAACCTGCTCCCACAGAGTCATAGAATCATACAGCACAGGAACAGATCCTTCGGTCCAACTCATCTGGTAAGAGATGGAAAGTATTCAGCCTGGAGCTCGGTGATCAGTGGTGTTCCACAGGGTTCGGTTCTGGGACCTCTGCTCTATGTGATTTTTATAAATGACTTGAATGAGGAAGTGGAAGGGTGGGTTAGGAAGTTTGCTGATGACATGAAGGTTGGTTGAGTGGTGGATAGTGTTGAGGGCTGTTGTAGGTTGCAATGGGACCTTGACAGGATGCAGAACTGGGCTGAGAAGTGGCAGACGGAGTACAACCTGGAAAAGTGTGAAGTGATTCACTTTGGAAGGTCAAATTTGAATGCAGAATACAGGGTTAAAGGCAGGATTCTTGGCAGTGTGAAGAAACAGAGGTATATTGGGGTCCAT
>NW_025215144.1:39779-43369 GCF_004010195.1 Chiloscyllium plagiosum | reverse complement strand
GAGGTTTACCAGGATGTTGCTTGGTATGGTAGAAAGATCGTATGAGGAAAGGTTGAGGCACTTGGGGTTGTTTTCATTGGAGAAAAGAAGGTTTAGGGGTGACTTGATAGAGGTGTATAAGATGATTAGGGGTTTTGATAGGGTCGACAGTGAGAATCTTTTTCCACGTATGGAGTCAGCTATGCCGAGGGGGCATAGCTTTAAATTAAGGGGGGGTAGGTATAGGACAGATGTTAGGGGTAGGTTCTTCACTCAGCGAGTCGTAAGTTCATGGAATGCCCTGCCAGTAGCAGTGGTGGACTCTCCCTCATTATGGGCATTTAAACGGGCATTGGATAGGCATATGGAGGATAGTGGGTTAGTATAGGTTAGGTGGGCTTGGATCGGCGCAACATCGAGGGCCGAAGGCCTGTACTGCGCTGTATTGTTCTATGTTCTATGTTCTATGTTCTATGTTCTATGTTTATTAGCCATTCCTTAACAGCTACATCGCTGTGGGTCTGGAGTTACATGTAGGCCAGACTGGGTAAAGATGGCTGATTTCATTCCCTAAAGAACATTAGTGAACCAGATGGACTTATGCAAAACACACAGAGAGCGCTGGAGAAACTCAGCAGGTCTGGCAGCATCTGTGGCGAGAGAAACAGAGTTAACATTTTGACTCCAGTCTGACTCTCCAGATTTTTAGCCCCAACAGGATTTGGATTTTCCTTGTGGGTGTTTTATGACAATTGACACTGATTTCATGGTCATCGGCAGCTCATACCGAAATGGGGCCCACCTCAGTGAGTGTGCCCTTTAACCGTCTCCACCCCGGGGAATACTGACTGCTGTCCTCTCCTCCTCAAACAGAAATGTACCAGTCACATACAAGAAACATGCAACATGAAACAATCATGCCTTCAACCGCTGATGATGTGATTATGTCATGACAGCTTTATCAGGAGCTGCATCCAATGTTATTATCCTCCTGTCACTGCCACCATTCAGCCCATTGTACCTACGTTGGTTGGATCACACCTCCTGCCCTCTCCCCATTGCCCTTGAGCCCCTTGCTGTGAAGGTGATTTGGTGCCCCTGACTTTATTGGTCAGAGCATTGAGTCCAGGAGTTGGGGGATCATGTTACTGCTATAAATGGTAAGGCCACACTTAGAGCACAATTCTGGTCTCCCTGCTATCGGAAGGATGTTACTAAACTGGAAAGGGTTCAGAAAAGATTTACAAGGATGTTGCCAGGGTTGGAGGGTTTGAGCCACAGGGAGAGGCTGAACAGGCTGAGGCTGTTTTCCCTGGAGCGTCGGAGGCTGAGGGGTGATCTTATAGAGGTTTATTTGGATGGGTATATGAATAGGAAGGGTTTGGAGGGATATGGGCTGGGTGCTGGAAGGTGGGACTGGATTGGGTTAGGAATTCTGGTCAGCTTGGTTAGGTTCAGTCAGAGAGTCTGTTTCTATGCTGTATGACTTTCTAACTCTATAATTAAGAACCTATCTCTCTCTTTGTCTTAAATACACTCAATGACTTGTCTCCACAGTCCTCTGCACCAATGTGTAACACAAATTCCCCACCCTCTGGCTGAAGAAATTCCTCCTTGTCTCACTTCTAAAGGGTCATCCCTTCTCTCTTACTCATAGAAACACCTCCTCCACACTCACTGTAACCAGGCCTCCCAGGTTCAGTCAGGTTCCCCTGGTCCTTCTAAACTCCATCTGGTACAGACCCAGAATCCTCGACTGCTCCAACCTTTGAGCGTGTACAGAGTTCGTCTGTTTGGAACATTTCCAGTGGGTTTGAGGTTAGCCCAGGATCAATCATTCTCTTTACCCTTTGCCATGTCCCTTATCTCTGGACCTACCAATGACTCAGTCAGTCACCTTGGTCAATTGAAAGCTAAAGGGATTCTGGGTGAAACTGAGTTCAACGCTTTGTTGAAACAAAATAATTTCAGGTCGAAGATTTGATGCTTTCCAGCTGTGTAGTGATTTTGCCAAAATTTTGCGGGTTTTATAATTTGATCTGTATTGCAGTTTCTGGCAGTACTTCAAGGGTTAAATTAGACCTGCTCTCTGGTACCTTTCGTGACCACAGCCTCAGCTAGTCATGAGTAAGCCGTTGGTGCTAATGATGGTGCTGCTGAGTTCTTACCTTCGGATTCCAGTCAGTCTGTCGGTCTGACCAGGAGACTGAATTGGCTGCTGACCACAAAACCTGAACAAACCGCACCGACAGACCGCTACAGGGTTTTCTGCGCTGCCAGGAAATGGTATTACATAGCTCCCTGTTCTTAGTCCCCTCGAGATTCTAAAGGGACAATGAGCAAAAGGACACTTCATCCGAAAGTCTGTAGCATTCGAAACAAAGTCAATGAACTTGTTGTGCAAATCAGGGCAAAGGGGTATGATCTCGTTACCATGACAGAAACTTGGTTGCAGGGTGGTGGCGACTGGGAATTAAATATCCGAGGGTACCAGGTAATTAGGAAGGATAGGCAGAAGGTCAGGGAGGTGGGGTCGCATTCTTAATTAAGGATGAGGTTAGGGCAAAGGAAGAGACAATATAGGATTGAAGGAGCAAAATGTTGAATCCATTTGTGGGGAGATCAGGAATAGTAAGGGGAAGAGATTACTGGTGGGAATGGTCCATACGCCACCCAGTAATAATGCGACAGTGACACTGGTGATCAATCGAAAAATATCTGACGCGTATAAGAATGGAACGGCAGGAGTCTGGGGTGTGGGGTGGGGCGGGGGGTGGATAGGGCTTTAACCTGCACAGTGATTGACCGAATCAATTCGTAGAGGCAGTCTTGAAGGGGATGTTACTGACCCTACACGAGAGCGTGTGATCTTAGATCTGGTCCTGTATAGTGAGACAGGTAAAACTAATGATCTCATAGTTAAGGATCCTCTCGGAACGAGTGGTCAAAGTCTGATCGAATTTCAGACACAAATGGAGGGTGAAATAGCACCATCCAAAACCAGGGTGTTATGCTGAAACAAGGGAGACTACAATGGGATGAGGAAGGAGTTGGCTAAATTAGACTGGGAACACAAGTTACATGGTGGAACGGTTGAGGAACAGTGGAGGACTTTCAAAGAGATTTTTCACAGGGCTCTAAGGAAGTATATTCTGGTCAAAAACAAGGAAAGCAAGGGGAGGAAGAGCCAGCCTGGGATAAAGCACAAAGAACAAAGAAACTTTACAGCCCAGGAACAGGCCCTTCGGCCCTCCAAGCCTGAGCTGATCCAAATGTACTGTCTAAACTTGTCGCCCAATTCCTAAGCATCTGTATCCCTCTGCTCCCCACCTACTCATGCATCTGTCCAGACGCATCTTAAATGAATCTACCGTGCCTGCCTCTACCACCTCTGCTGGCAACACGTTCCAAACGCCCACCACCCTCTGTGTGAAGTACTTGCCGTGTGTATCCCCCTTAAACTTTCCACCTCTCAACTTGAAAGCATGACCTCTGGTTATTGAATCCTTCACCCTGGGAAAAAGCTTGTCTCGATCCACCCTGTCTATACCCTTCATGATTTTGTAAACCTCAATCAGGTCCCCCCTCAATCCCCTTTTTTTCTAGGAAAA
>NW_025215144.1:33173-36168 GCF_004010195.1 Chiloscyllium plagiosum | reverse complement strand
TTTATTCATATATAAGGAGCAAGAGGGTAACTAGGGAAAGGCTTGACCCACTCAAGGACAAAGGAGGGAAGATATGAATGGATTCAGAGAAAACAGGTGCGATTCTTAATGAGTACTTTGCATCAGTATTCACCGAGGAGAGGGACATGCCAGATGTTGAGGTTAGGATTAGATCTTTGATTACTCTAGGTCAAGTCGGCATAAGGAGGGAGGAAGTGTTGGGTATTCTAAAAGGCATTAAAGTGGACAAGTCCCCAGGTCCGGATGGGATCTATCCCAGGTTACTGAGGGATGTGAGAGAGGAAATAGCTGGGGCTTTAACAGATACCTTTCCAGCATCCTTGAATACAGGGGAGGTCCCAGAGGACTGGAGAATTGGAAATGTTGTCCCCTTGGTTAAGAAGGGTAGCAGGGATAATCCAGGTAATTATAGACCGGGGAGCCTGAAGTCAGGGTAGGGAAGCTACTGGAAAAGATACCGAGGGATAGGATCTATTTACATTTGTAAGAAAATGGGCTTATCAGAGATGGGCAGTATGGTTTTGTGCAGGGAAGGTCATGTCTTACAAACCTAATAGAATTCTTTGAGGAAGTGACAAAGTTGATTGATGAGGGAAGGGCTGTAGATGTCGCACACATGGACTTCAGTAAGGCATTTGCTTAGCTGCTTTGCCACCTACAGGGAACAATGGACCTGAACAGCCAGCTCTCTCTGTGCATCAATTTTCCCCAGGACATTTTCATTTACCGTACACGTCCACGCCGACCAGATATCCGAAAGTAATCTACTCCCACCTGCCAGCACCCGGCCCATATCCCTCCAAACCCTTCCTATTCATATACCCATCCAAATGCCTTTTAAATGTTGCATTGTACCAGCCTCCACCACTTCCTCTGGCAGCTCATTCCATACACACACCACCCTCTGTGTGAAAAAGTTGTCCCTTAGTAATGCATTCACACCCATGTGATTTAAAGTTACTTTGATTTAAAGTTAGGTTGGACCAGCAATCTTTTTAAAAAGACATTTATGGGACATGGAGGTCACTGGCTGGGCACAGAATTTATTGCCCGTCCCTAGTTGCCCCTTGAGAAAGTGGGGGTGAGCTGCCTTCTTGAACCACTGCAGTCCATGTGCTGTAGATAGACCCACAATGCCCCTGAGGGAGGGAATTCCAGGATTCTGACCCAGTGACAGTGATGCAGCGGTGGTATATTTACAAGTCATGATGGTGAGTGGCTCGGAATCCGAAGAATTGCAAGTTAGGTGAATTGGCCATGCTAAATTACCCATAGTGCCCATGGATGTGTCGGTAAGGTGGGTTAGCCATGAGAAATGCAGGGTTACAGGGATGATGTGGGGGAAGGGTCTGGGTGGGGTGTTCTTTGGAGGGGTGGTGTGGATTCGATGGGCTGAATGACCTGCTTACACTCAGTACAGATTCTATAGATTCTCTGTGAAGGAGAACTTGAAGATGGAAGTGGCCGTGGGTTTGGAAGGTGCTGCCTGAGGGTCTTTGGTGAGTTTCTGCAGGGCACCTTGTAGATGGTACACACTGCTGTTACTGAGCGTCGGTGGGGGAGGGAGTGGGTGTTTGTGGATGTGGGGCCAATCAAGCGGCTGCTTTGTCCTGGATGGTGTTGAGCTTCTTGAATGTTGTTGGAGCTGCCCCCATCCAGGGCAAGTGGGGAGTATTCCATCACACTCCTGACTTGGGCCTTGGAGATGGTGGACAGGCTTTGGGGAGTCAGCAGGTGAGTTGCAATCACACATTGCAACACGATCATTTCCAACCCAAGTCAGCACATTCCAGCTTTATAATATATTGTAATCTATCTGTTCTGAGATGCTCTGGCTCTTATGCAACGAGGGGTACATTGGCTTCCAAGAGATCAATTGTGTTAGGGGATTCTGTAGCCTGAGGTATAGACAGACGTTTCTGTGGCCAGCAGAGAAAAAGCAGAATGGTGTGTTGTTTCCCTGGAGCCAGGATCAAGGATGTCTCAGAGAGGGTGCAGAATGTTCTCACGGGGGGAGAGGGGCCAGCAGGAGGTCATTGCCCACATTGGAACCAACGACATTGGAAGGGAAAAGGTTGAGATTCTGAAAGGAGGTTACAGAGAATTAGGCAGAAATTTAAAAAGGAGGTCCTCAAGGGTAGTAATATCTGGATTACTCCCAGTGCTACGAGCTAGTGAGGGCAGGAATAGGAGGATAGAACAGATGAATGCATGGCTGAGGAGCTGGTGTATGGGAGAAGGATTCACATTTTTGGATCATTGGAATCTCTTTTGGGGTAGAAGTGACCTGTACAAGAAGGACGGATTGCATCTAAATTGGAAGGGGACTAATATACTGGCAGGGAGATTTGCTAGAACTGCTTGGGAGGATTTAAACTAGTAAGGTGGGGCGGTGGGTCCCAGGGAGATTGATCTGAGACAGGTACAGCTGAGAACAGAAGTGAGTCAAACAGTCAGGGCAGGCTGGGACAAGGTAGGACTAATAAATTAAACTGCATTCATTTCAATGCAAGGGGCTAACAGGGATGGCAGATGAACTCAGGACATGGTTAGGAACATGGGACTGGGATATCATAGCAATTACAGAAACATGGCTCAGGGATGGGCAGGACTGGCAGCTTAATGTTCCAGGATACAAATGATATAGAAAGGATAGAAAGGGAGGCAAAAGAGGAGGGGGAGTGGCATTTTTGATAAGGGACAGCATTACAGCTGTGCTGAGGGAGGATATTCCCGGAAATACATCCAGGGAAGTTATTTGGGTGGAACTGAGAAATAAGAAAGGGATGATCACCTTATTGGGATTGTATTATAGACCCCCCAATAGTCAGAGGGAAATTGAGAAACAAACTTGTAAGGAGACCTCCGCTATCTGTAAGAATAATAGGGTAGTTATGATAGGGGATTTTAACTTTCCAAACATCGACTGGGACTGCTATCGTATTAATGGTTTAGATGGAGAGGAATTTCTTAA
>NW_025215144.1:25966-30316 GCF_004010195.1 Chiloscyllium plagiosum | reverse complement strand
GGCCCAGCACCTGCATATCCTCGGCAGAGTGGGAGGGGGAGTTGAAATGTTGAGCCACTGGGCGATTTGGTTGATTGGTGCGGGTGTCTCGGAGATGTTCCCTAAAGCGCTCTGCTAGGAGGCGCCCAGTCTCCCCAATGTAGAGGAGACCACATCGGGAGCAACGGATACAATAGATGATATTAGTGGATGTGCAAGTAAAACTTTGATGAATGTGGAAGGCTCCTTTACGGCCTTGGATAGAGGTGAGGGAGGAGGTGTGGCACAGGGTTTTAAGGTTCCTGGGTAGCAAGGGAAGATGCCAGGATGGGAGGGTGGGTTGTAGGAAGGCGTGGACCTGACCAGATAGTCACGGAGGGAATGGACCTCCTGGCTCAGAGATAGGAACAATACCACTGCAGCACCAGCAGCAGCCCTGCCAGGATGGGAGGGTGGGTTGTAGGAAGGCGTGGACCTGACCAGATAGTCACGGAGGGAATGGACCTCCTGGCTCAGAGATAGGAACAATACCACTGCAGCACCAGCAGCAGCCCACATTGCAGCTGGAGCTAGACTGACAGATGGATGGTTTGGAAAGAAGGCGGTTTGTTCCCGAAATTGCTCCGGGGTCTGTAATGGTCCAGGGTTTGTAATAGTCCGGGGTTTCTAATGATCTGAGGCTTGTAATGGTCCGGGGTTTGCAATGGTCCGGGGTTTGTAATGGTCCAGGGCTTGTAATGGTCAGGGGCTTGTAATGGTCCGGGACTTGTAATGGTCCGGGGTTTGTAATGGTCCGAGGTTTGTAATGGTCCACGGTTTGTAATGGTCCAGGATTTGTAATGGTCCAGGATTTGTAATGGTCAGTGGCTTGTAATGGTCCGGGGTTTTTTAATGGTCCGGGGTATGTAATGGTCCGGGGCTTGTAATGGTCCTGGGTTTGTAATGCTCTGGGGTTTGTAATGGTCCATGGTTTGTAATGGTCAGGGTTATGTAATGGTCTGGGGCTTGTAATTGTCTGGGGCTTGTAATGGTCCGGGGTCTGTAATGCTCCAGGGTTTTTAATGGTCTGGGGTTGTAATGGCCCAGGGCTTGTAATGGTCCACAGTTTTCCCGTGGTCCAGGGTTTGTAATGGTCCGGTGTTTGTAATGGCCCGGGGCTTGTAATGGTCCAGGACTTGTAATGGTCCGCGGTTTGCAATGGTCCTGGGTTTGTAATGGTTCGGGGCTTGTAATGGTCCGGGATTTGTAATGGCCCGGGGCTTGTAATGGTCCGGGGTTTGTAATGCTCCAGGGTTTGTAATGGTCCAGAGTTTGTAATGGTCCGGGGTTTGTAATGCTCCAGGGTTTGTAATGGTCCGGGGCTTGTAATGGCCCAGGGCTTGTAATGGTCCACAGTTTTCCCGTGGTCCGGGGTTTGTAATGGTCCAGGGCTTGTGATGGTCCGGGGTTTGTAATGGCCCGGGGCTTGTAATGGTCCGCGGCTTTGTAATGCTCCAGAGTTTGTAATGGTCCAGGACTTGTAATGGTCTTCGGTTTGCAATGGTCCTGGGTTTGTAATGGTTCGGGGCTTGTAATGGTCCGGGATTTGTAATGGCCCGGGGCTTGTAATGGTCCGGTGTTTGTAATGCTCCAGGGTTTGTAATGGTCCGGGGCTTGTAATGGTCTGCGGTTTGCAATGGTCCTGGGTTTGTAATGGTCCGGGGTTTGTAATGGTCCGGGGTTTGTAATGCTCCGGGGTTTGTAATGGTCCGGGGTTTTATAATGGTACGGGGCTTGTAATGGTCTGGGGTTTGTAATGGCCCAGGCTTGTAATGGTCCGGGGTTTGTAATGCTCCAGGGTTTATAATGGTCTGGGGCTTGTAATGGTCCGGGGTTTGTAATGGTCCGGGGTTTCTAATGGTCCGGCGCTTGTAATGGTCCGGGGCTTGTAATGGTCCGGGATTTTAATGGTCCACCGTTTGTCATGGTCCGGCGTTTGTAATGGTCCGGGGTTTGTAATGTTCCGGGACTTGTAATTCTCCGGGGTTTGTAATGGTCCAGAGTTTGTGATGCTCCAGGGTTTGTAATGGTCCAGAGTTTGTAATGTTCCGGGGTTTGTAATGCTCCAGGGTTTGTAATGGTCCAGAGTTTGTGATGCTCCAGGGTTTGTAATGCTCCAGGATCTGTAATGGTCCTGGGTTTGTAATAGTCCAGGGTTTGTAATGGTCCAGGGTTTGTAATGGTCTGGGGTTTGTAATGCTCCAGTTTAAAACTATCACAATTTCTTTCTCTCATTACAGACAGAAAGCTCTCATGACAACAGCAGCATCGTTTCTGCTTTGCTCCATTTGTTGGCTCTTCCTGTGTGTGTTGCTTCCTGCAGTCAGTCTGTTGCAGGATCTCTCTCGGAATCACAGACGTGATCCTGTATAGCAGGAGGCCATTCAGCCCATCACATCTCAAAACACAGGTTGATAACAACAGAGCAGCTCCAGCCATGCTCTCCCTCTCAGTTTGAACTTACGGAGTGAATATTTCTACAATATATCCCAGGAAGCACAGAACTGACCCTGATCGGTCACTCAGCTGCCCCCAAGACCATTGGTCTGGACTCTGTCCACCTCTCGCACAGTCCGATCCCTCAACTAACAGTTCCAGAACTCAGCCACCGGCACAACCTTCTACAACCTCACTGACCAGTGATCACTCCCTCCCTCACACACTCGAGCCCTCACTGACCAGTGGTCACTCTCCCTCCCTCACTCACTCGCTCCAGCCCTCACTGACCAGGAGTCACTCTCCCTCACTCACTCACTCCAGCCCTCACTGACCAGTGGTCACTCCCTCACTCACTCCAGCCCTCACTGACCAGTGATCACTCCCTCACTCACTCACTCCAGCCCTCACTGACCAGTGGTCACTCCCTCACTCATCCTCTCCAGCCCACACTGACCAGTGGTCACTCTCCCTCACTCACTCCAGCCCTCACTGACCAGTGGTCACTCTGCCTCACTCACTCACTCCAGCCCTCACTGACCAGTGGTCACTCTGCCTCACTCACTCACTATCTCTCACTGACCAATGGTCACTCTCCCTCACTCCCTCACTCCAGCCCTCACTGACCAGTGCTCTTTCTCCCTCACTCACTCACTATCCCTCACTGACCAGTGGTCACTCTCCCTCACTCACTCACTATCCCTCGCTGACCAGTGGTCACTCTCCCTCACTCACTCACTATCCCTCACTGACCAGTGGTCACTCTCCCTCACTCACTATCCCTCACTGACCAGGGGTCACTCTCCCTCACTCCAGCCCTCACTGACCAGTGGTCGCTCCCCCTCACTCGGTTGCGGGAGATTTCTGGGCTCTAGTCTGGCAGGGACACATTGTACAGAGCAGGCCGGTGATGATAAACCTGTACAAGACACTTATTAAACCTCAGCTGGAGTTTTGTCTTTGATTTATTTGTGGATTGTAGGCACCATTTTCTCGTCCCAATTGCCCGGGGGTCAGTTTAGAGTTAACCACATTGCGGTCAGTCTGAGTCCCACGTGGGCCAGACCAGGTAAGGATGGTTGATTTCTTTCCCCAAAGGCTAAGACTGAGTCAGCTAGGTTTTCCAACAATTAACAATCGATTTGTGGTCATCATAAGACTCTGAATTCCAGATTCATTTCCAGAATTCAATTGTGATCTGTCATGGTGGGACTTAAACCCGATCCCTGGAACAATATCTCGGTCTCTGGATTCACAACATCACTGGGCATCACCTCCCCACCATGTGTGGGCACCTCATTATGGGGAGCAGTGATTCGGGTGACCACGTACAAGACCTGAGGGGTACGTTTGCAGATGACTCTAAAATCAGCAGGACTGTGGACAGAGAGGAAGGTTCTCAGAAATTACAGCAGGACCTTGATCCACTGGGCAAGTGGGATGGGGCTCGGCAAATGGGGTTTAATATAGATAAGAACATAGAAACGGAGAGCACAGAACAGACCCTTGGGCCCACGATGTTGTGCTGAGGGTTAATCTTACAGATTACTTACAGTGTGGCCCGACCAGTCCACACCGACCCACTGGAGCATAACCCACCCAGACCCATTCCCCTACATTTACCCCTTCACCTAACACTACGGGCAATTTAGCATGAAAATGTGTTGCTGGAAGCATGCAGCAGGTCAGGCAGCATCCAAGGAGCAGGAGGATCGACGTTTTGGGCATGAGCCCTTCTTCAGGAATGAGGAAAGTGTGTCCAGCAGGCTAAGATAAAAGGTAGGGAGGAGGGACTTGGGGGAGGGGCGTTGGGAATGCGATAGGTGGAGGGAGGTCAAGGTGAGGGTGATAGGCCGGAGTGGGGTGGGGGTGGAGAGGTTAGGAAGAAGATTGCTG
>NW_025215144.1:0-8173 GCF_004010195.1 Chiloscyllium plagiosum | reverse complement strand
CTGCAGACCCACTATCATCATTCTCTTAAAAAAAGTGAATTTTCACACTCGGTTGTCCTGAACAGTTTTATTAATGCCGAAGGCTTCATGGCATCTGACATTTTTAAAATGTCAAAATTCGTTGAATATCCGGCCCTTGCATTGTACTTGTGTTTTATTCCCCCAGTGAAGTAAAGTTGGCTTTCTCTCTGGAACCAACAACTAGCACATTTGCAGAGCATCCGGAGAGCATTAACAATGTAACTGTAATGGATCTGTGAGATATAAATAAATACAAATATATGTACATACGCACATGCATATATGCACGCATGTACGCATATAATTATTTACATATTGACAATACATAGGCGGTCGTATATATATATATGTATATATATATATATATATAGAGAGAGAGAGAGAGAGAGAGAGAGAGAGAGATGATGGTGGTGGAAAAGCACACCTGGTCAGGCTACAGTTTTCCTTAACCACGCTTTTCAACTCTGATCTCCAGCATGTGCAGCCCTCATTTTCTCCGACGTCATACATATGGGTAACTTATTTAAACATCGTTTCCTGCAAATTTCGGATCCCAGGTGAAATATCAGACAGTTTGACAGATGGAGAAACTAACAGTTTGGATTTCATGCGTTCATATTTCAGCTGGATACGAGAAGGTGCACTCCACATAAATTTACGGTTAACCATTCTACTTTAGACTGGTTACTGACATAATAATATTTTGGATGGACTGTCAGCATTAACATTTGATATTGACCAAGAGCAGATGGGATGCACGAAGGGTAGTGAAGAAACTGAGGCTGAGAAGGTTGCTCCAGCAGACGGAAACGTTTCAGACGAATCCTGCAACAGTGGAGGCATCATTAATTCAACTTTATGGAAAGAGCACAGAGGGGCACCTCAAAATAAAGGGGACACTTATAATGTAGGGTGGGTAGGAGCAGAGAGAAAGCAAGGTGTCCAATCACAGCAGACACCTGGCAGGAGGAGATACTTTGAATGCACAAGGAAGGAGATACACGCTGGTTAAAAAAATGCTGGAAGACTAAGACATTATTTTCCACGTGGCAACTCTCCAGCCTTCTACTTCAGATCTGAGTTGAACAATTTAACGTTTTGACGCATCTTCACGTGTATTTACCCCAACGTCTGCACAAAAGGCTGTGTTGTCACAGGGTAGGATATCTCACACCATCCATTCTTCGCCACCAAATATCCACTAATACAGATTCATTCTCCCAGAATGATTGTTGTACCTTCCTTTGGCTCTCCACGACTTCTCCTTCTTTCGGCTCTATCTCCACTTGTCTTTTGTTTTTAAACCCTCCCTACAACCTACCTCCTGCGTTAAAATGTAACCTTTTTCTAGCTGTGGAAGGAAGTCACACAGAACTGGAAGCGTTAACTCTGATTTCTGTCTGCAGATACTGTCAAAATCGCTGCGTTTTTGCAGCAATTTCTGTGTTTGTTTCTGATTTCCAGAATCCTCGGTACAGTCAGTTCATTTTAATTTCACCTTGGTCTTTCTTTTTCGCATTACTGCTCGCCACTGGTGAGGCTGACCCTGAGCAGCAGACACATACAAGAAACAGGAAGCACGATCCCTCGCTTTACTCTTACACTAGACAAACTGGATCACTGAGCTGGCTTACTGCAAAGACAGAAACTAAACTTTGAATTAATAAACGCTGATTAATGCAGTAATTAAAATTAGAAATAATTTACTAAGAGATTATTCACAGGGAAATTAAATTAACGTGATTAGCTCTGTGAGAGTGGCCGTGTGGTTGACGGAAGAATGCTTAAACTTTTCAGGTGAATGATAACTTTATGAAATCATTTTATTATTCAGATCTGTTATGGTAAACTTGCACGGTGAACACTTTCAACTTCAACAGCACAAATCATATTCCCACAAAGAACCTAACGGTCATGTTTTGTATCAACATGAACTTTGCTCAACAGCATTCATCAGCCTGAATCAAACAATCTAATTTTGATAGCATTGTGTTTTCCATCATTTTCTGATTTTGGAATGGCTGCAATAAAATATAAGGAAAAGAAGTGTTTTAGAAAATTTGAGTAGGTGGTTATTAAAAATATGGTTAGGTCCTCATGTTGTAGATAATACGCTAGCAACTGGATACAATGCAATTAAGGCATGCAGTAAAAGTTAGCGGCGCAGCTGCAAAGATCCAACTGGAAATGCGGATGGGAATCACCACGTGGAGCGTGTGGATACTGTGATGCAATCTGCGAGAGCGCGGTTTACCTGTGAGAGTATGGAGACGCGTGAAATATCAATGCTCAGAGCTCCAATCTTACTTGGAACAGCTTCCATTGGCATGGAGCAGGGAGAATTGGGGCATCGGCTTGGAGCTCGAAACTCACCTGGAGAAGCTTCCATTCAAATTGAGCAGAGAGCACTGGGGCATCAGGCTGGTAGCTCCAACCTCAGCTGGAGCAGTTTCTATGGGCATGTAAAAGGGAACATCAGGACATCAAGCTGGCGAAAAGGATACTTAGCAAGTTTAATCTGAATTAAAGTCGTTTTCGGTAGGACACATGTTTATAGAATGAGCGAGGATAGGTCCCATAGAAATGTCTCAATATTAAAGAAAAATCCTGCAACTCGTCATGGACGATCTGTGCAGAGAGAAATTGAGGTCACGCTTTAGCTCTGTAATCTGTCTTTTATGCCTGACACTGCAATGGGTTATGTTCTGGGAATTGAGTTATAGTTTATTTTCATATTGTTCCATCTCCCTTCAACTTTGACAGGTGTTTGCAGTCTTCCACAATTCCGAAATGTAATTGGAATAGACGCTAATGTGTTGAATCTCGAGTTGTGGAGCAAAGGTTGGGAAGTGGATTTGAGATTTGTCAGATCAGTGATGATCTCATTGAATGGCTGAGCAGACACAATGGGGTGAACAGCGTCCTTCTGCTCTTCCGTCTTGCGTTTGGTGTTTTCATCTTGTGAGACAGGGAAATGTATCTGCAGCAAAAGCGATAGAAGGAGAAAACGCTGAATGGTGGCAATATTAAATCTGCATTGATCACACGCTTGCTCTGCAGACATCTCGTTAATGCGTCAGAAACTGTCAGAAATTGGACTGCACTTTCCTCTGTTAATACAATCTACACATTTTTTTCATTCAGACTGCTCCTGAGGCTGTCTCACATCAGTGCTCTAAGGCAGAGGGAAGTCGAACAGGACATTCCAGAAATGCTTCGGAGATCGTCAGCGCTTCCAGTTGTGATGAAGCATCACAAATTGGAAACCTGAACTCTTTTTTGCTCTCTGCAGATGCTTGCTTTTTTAAAATGTCATAGTTCCAGCGTCTCCACTTTCTTGTTTTTGGGTGATGCTCAGGAACATCTAAATATATTTTGAGACAAAGCTGAGACATCTGCGCAGACACCTTCATTGCGACCCAAAGACAATTGTTTTCAAAAGGCCTTTTTACACTTCTTTTTTATTTTAGATTACTTAGATTACTTTTGCTGAGATATTTCTGGTATTCCGGTATTGTGCTATTTTGAGTTTCACGACTTTAGACTCGTTATTCTCTTGTCCAGGCAATAAGCCACGTCACCTTTTGTCTGTAACTCAGATGACAATGCGGAAGCGGAGAACATCACCCAAAATTGGCACTGTACTCGATGTCCACCATTGGATTTTCCTGATTTAGTTTATGATTTCAGCCTCACCGTTAATGTGAAGAAGGGCCATGGAACTGCAATTTCCTCTCATCCTGTTGAATAAAGATCATTCTAACGGTGAGAGGAAAGGAATTGCGATATGTCAGAAAACATTTATTTCTGATATCAAGGTCACATGCTTTAACAGATCGAGTGGGAATCTTTGGTAGATTAGAAATAACGTTGTGTGTTTTTGGATTAAGTAATAAAACTTCATTACAACGCAATTAAGAAAGCGCTGCAACAATCTGAACGAAAATGTTGCGAGGAGGGAGGCGGCTGTGTGTCTTCAAACTCCATGAAAATCCGTTTGTGTTTCACTTCCCACAGTTCAGCCACTGAGCATTTACCCAAACAATAGACAGACCACATCACAAGCACATTGTTCCCATATAGAAGTGAAAGAAACGTGTTGCATGGAACCAAAAGCACGACGGAACTGCAGCCCCAGAACGCAAACTCCACCTTTATAAAAAGCGCGGGCTTTGAGCTGCCCTTATACAGCATGACCCTGACGTAATTTAAGATCCGTACTTTTGAGCTGGAGTCAGATGTGCTATCAATACGCTACGAGCTCACAGTCGTCAACTTCATGTTGCACATGATTAAAGGAAGTGACTGTAGCCCAATTACAAATTATTACAAAGGAAGTCGAAAGGTCGTGCGATTTTTATTTTGCTTCTCCCTACTCTACTTGCCTAGCTGCAATCGTCTTTTTGCTCTTTAATCTATTCGTCTGTTATTTTGTCTCCCTCACTCTGCAGTCTCTCATGACTCGTTGAAATTTTGTAGAAATCTAGTAAACTTAGTCTTCTCGCAACTCAGTGTTGGAATCTCTGCAATCTCTGCCGAATCTGAATTCTCACATTTCAGTCACTGTTTGCCAAATATTCCTTTGTGCATGTGGTTCTGTTCCTGACATAACCTCGGCCACTATCCTTAATGTTTTTTCCATGTGGTGCCGGGATCATGAAATGGTTCATCCTTGGAATTGTGGCCAACAGCAAGATGTGCTCGAGTCGCAGTGACAGTAATCGGCATTTTTCCCGTTTTACTCCATGTAATGTGTGCTTAGCAAACGCGGGAAAAAAAACAATCTTCTTGTACATGAAAATACTCTGCGTGGTGATAACTTTGCTTCTTCAAACACCCGCTCTCTCACATGTTTGCGTTTCAAATATCATAACCACTCGTTATCGCAGATTTTTCTCCTTCCCACAAGCGCTAACTCTCCTCTACGTCTTCCCTCCCATTTCACTGAGGTATTGCACAACATAACACTCACATTGACACTTATTCAGTCTGTGCTGCTGCGGTCACTGTTTTGGGTGAAAGTATCCCAATTCCACGGTCGGAACGTTCAAGTAATTAAATCCATTTATATGCAGCTGTTCTGAGATTGATCCTCGTGTAGCAGCTTTTCCTGACACAGACAAGAGATTGCTGGAGCATTGGGCTCAGGAAAAGTACACAGCGCAGTATTAAGCAAAAGATACTTTACAGCAAAGGACACGTTTCTGTGCCTTTGTCCAGTCATTTGTTTCATTTGTTCATTCGGCTCACCCAGGAATATTGCGTGCAGTTCTGCAATTCACTTTACAATAGGCATGTGATAGCACTGGAAACCGTCCAGAAGGGATTTACCAAGGCATTGTCGAGTTGAATAGTTTACATTATGATGAGAGATTGGTTCGACTGGGATTTTTCTTTTCGAGCAGAGGAGACTGTCAGGAGACATGTTTGATATGTACTAAATCATGAAGGACATGGACAATGCAGACTGATAAAAACGTTTCATCTTGACCGATCAACAGGGGCGTTGATTTAAAGTAAGATGTAGAAAAGGTTGGGGAGTTATGCAGAAAAGCTCGTCAGTCAGCACGCTGTTGAACCTGGATTTCACTGTACACAAAGGATCACAAAAGCGTAGCCAAGTAACCTTCAGAAGTACTCGGATGTGAATTTGAGATGCTAATGCATACAAGGCCAAGTCATGGAAAATGAATAAAGATAGTCAAGCGCCTGCTTTTGAAAAGAGCAGGTGCAACGAGCTTAAGGGCCCCTGGTGGGTTAGAGGGTATTTTTTTCACTTTTTTCGCTATGATCCGGCTATAATTCTCACGTCGAACTCGGCATTTGTTTTAATCCACACAGCAACATCAGCAAAAGCAAAGCACCTGCAATGGGAATGCTTTGAAGACCTCGGATCAATTAATGACGGCGAGACATGAGAGTCAATGTCACAGCCTCTTAAAGAAGTGAATGGTTCATCGGCAATCTATGATCAGTCAGACAGTTCTTCTCTGATTCCGCTTCCCAAGATTGTCAAAGCTGAGACTTGGCTCTGTATCCTGTTTCCATGTTCTGGATCAGTGGTGCTGAAAGAGCACAGCACTTCAGGCAGCATCCGACGAGCAGCAAAATCGACGTTTCGGGCAAAAGCCCTTCATTTGATTCTTGATGAAGGGCTTTTGCCCGAAACGTCGATTTAGCTGCTCGTCGGATGCTGCCTGAATTGCTGTGCTCTTCCAGCACCACTGATCCAGAATCTGGTTTCCAGCATCTGCATTCATTGTTTTTATCCTGTTTCCTTGCCAGACCCAGCTGATACAATAAACTAATGGTGGGTTTGGAAAGTTGTAAAGAGCAGTGTGTGCGACTATTTAAGCTTCCCAATCGATGAAAGAACTTTTGTTCCTCCAGTTCAGGAATTGAAACCGCATTTCATCTCAGAATGCGAGGTGAAGTCAGCGCTACCCGCGAGCCGTGTCAGATTCAAACCTACAAAACGCCTAAACTTGGTTCGACGCATTACACATTGTGCCAACGATCGTAGGCACGCGATTAAACTTCAGAGTTGTGATGTTATCACTGACTTCAGCAATAGCTGTCATGTTCACAAGTTAAAAACCTAATAAAGATAATCACTTTTACTTCTTCAGTCCAATGTTACTCACTTTGCCAAGTGGCGAATTTCCCAAGAAGGCACATATGTCCTCATGAAGCTTCCTTTCACTCTCTGTTTGCTCAGCCATTCAATGGGATCACTGTTGATGTGATAAATTCCGATTCCACTTTCCTGATTTTCGTCCAGAAAAGAAGTGGGATCGAGCCTAATCACCGCATCGTATATAGCAGTTAACGTTTGAAGGTTTAGATTACTTGTAACGACTTGCGTGACTATGCATGAAATTGAATCCTATGAAATGAGCTAAAAATGCCTTTTTGCAATGTAACCCAGTGTAGAGTCTGCCAAAGAAGAGCGGTCAGATAGCGCAAACATTACCTCTGCTTCTCTCTGCACAGATGCTCCTCCAAGAGTTTAATCTTTGCAGAAGTGTTTTTTGTGACTGAGGTAGTAACCTCTGACAGATGGTCCCTCAATCCGCAAGCATGTCTGTTGCCACAAAACTACTTCACTTAACATTAAAATAGCTGAATATACTTTCCCCCAGTCTGCTGTCCCAATGTTCCCTGCTCCATGTCAATAGAAGATGCTCCAAGTGAAGATGGAGCACACATTTCATGAACCTCTGCGTCATCAGAGAAGGACATTGCACTCGCAGATTGCATCACTGCAGCCACATCTTCGCGCTCATTGTTATCCTTATTTCCAATGTATTACTCAATTTCTCTTACTCTAACTCTTTTTAATTTGGATTATGCCATTTTCACACCAATGATTAAGTCCTTGAGTGAGGGAATTGGTGAAGTAACCGAACCTAAACTACATTGTTACAGAGAAAACTTTTCAACCAAATCCTGCAGTATCGCATGACCCTTTGAAGTTTTGTAAAAGGATCTATCAGTCTTAGTCTTCTACAAATTCAGTGTTGCAACCTCTACAGTCTCGCGGGACATTGAAGATAGAAATTCACCCGAAACTGAGTTCCCTCATCTCATTTGCTGTTTTCCAAATATTCCTCTCGTTGATGTGGTTCTGTTGGTGGGTTTCGAAAATTGAAAGGTACCCTTGAGCAGTGTGTGCTATCAGCTACCTGTCTTGTGAAGACGCTGGGATATTGACTCTGATGTTCTCGGGGACATTTCCTGAAGTGATTTTCGCTCCTGCAGGTAAAAAATTAAAACCTCATTTCAGTTTTGGAACAATGCAGAAGATTAGATTACTTACAGTGTGGAAACAGGCCCTTCGGCCCAACAAGTCCACATCGCCCCGCCGAAGCACATTATCCATTGTGACACTGTGCTGGCGCGTGTTGAGTTTGGCATGCTGCAGAGTTATGATCTTAACATGGCCATGAGCAATCGTACACATGTTCAAAAGTCAAACAACCCGGAAAGATAATCACTGTTACTGCTTCATTCCAATGATCCTCTCTTTATGCACAGGAAAGTTTTGTAACTAAAACACAGTCATCCTCATGAAGCTTCCATTCACCCTATGTCTCGTCAGCCATTCAATAGCTTCTCCGCTCATCTGATGACTTTCAATTTCACTTTACTG
>NW_025215143.1:63074-66850 GCF_004010195.1 Chiloscyllium plagiosum | reverse complement strand
GGCGGGTATCTGAGCTGGTGTGGGTGTGATGGGTGGGTATCTGAGCTGGTGTGAGTGCTCTACTATTTCAACACTGTGGTATCGAGGAGATTAATGCCATCCTTGTGAGTTGTGGCTTTACATTTAACGGAGACTTGGTCATTTTTGACGATATTAAAGGAATCTCCTGAATCCATTTCCGAGTCCAAATGTATGTCAACATCCAATTAAACCTGTTGGACTATAACCTGGTGTTGTGTGATTTTTTTACATCAACACAACCTGACTGCATCAGAAATGACACACGTTAGAAAAGTGTTTCGGCAATGCTGTTGTGAATTGATTTGTTACAGTAAAAGTCTTAAGACTTAAATCTTGACATGTGATCTTTCCAGTCAGTCAAGGGAATTGAAACAAACAAAAATCCCTAAACACCAAAATGTCACTGCTGCCGATCAAAGAGTGGTTTTCAAGCATTTCTCTTGAACGTGGATTATTTGGACCAGTTCTGAGACTCTCGATGTGATTGCTTTGCCTGAGGTTTCAGTAGTATCCCCTGTTCCCACCCCATTGACCTCAGGGTATATGACCCACCTGAAACATTGCTGCCAATGTTAACTGTCTACAGGGTGGGGGGGTCATGGATCATAGCCAAGCTGACATTGGAGCAAGGCATACCCTATAAAACCCTCTCCTGCTCCTCGGATGCTGCCTGACCTGCTGTGCTTTTCCAGCACCAGCCTCTTTGACTCTGACCTCCAGCATCTGCAGTCCTCACTTTGCCCCATAAAAACCATCCCCAGGTTATGAACACAGATTGAGAAACGCAGCAATCCCCGCCCCAACCCCATGCCAGACATTCCACTGGTTTTAAAAGCTGCTGCTTTCTGCCCTTCACCCGATTTCACATCTGTGCTCTTACAATCCCTGTGGGGACCAAACACCACCTCAATCTCAGTGACTGTCCGAAAATATCACACATCAAGATTTAATTCTTAAGACTTTTACTGAAACCAGTCAATTCAAACCAACATTGTCTGAGTACTTTTGTTTTAAAGCAAAGTGTGTTTTAAACTACGGCAAAGAGCTCTCTCTGTTTAATTGTCCATAAAGCTTAAGAATCCCTTCAGTGCCAGTAGAGGTTATTCACCCCATCAGTCTGCACTGACCCACCCTATCCCCATATTTCCCAACAGCTAACCCAGTGAGCTTGCACATCCCCAAACACTGTTGGGCAATTCAGCATGGCTAATCCACCTGACCTGCACCCTCTTTGGACTGTGGGAGGAAACCCACGCGGTGAACATGCAAACTCCACACAGACAGTCACTCCAGGCTGGAATCGAACCTGGGACCCTGGCACTGTGAGGTAGTGGTGCTAACCACTGAGTCACCATTGCCAACCCAAAGTTGGCCGCATTGCTATGGTCCTGGAGTGACCTGGAGACAGCAGATTTCCTTTCCTAAAGGGTGAGACTGGATCAGACAGAGTTCTGGTTCAATCCAATAACTTCAGGGTCGTGTTTACTGAGGCCAGTGTTCTTATGTACAGATTTGTTTTTTGCCTGAGTTTGTCACACTGTTGTTCAGGCATGATGACTATAGCACCACAGTAAACAGCAACAGGAGCAGGCCATTCAGCCCTTCTAGCCTGCTCCACCGTTCAATAGGATCATGACTGATCTGACACTCCTTCCTGTAATGCTCGAGTCCCCGACTGATCGAGAATCTCTCTCAGCCTTAAATATACACGAGGACTCTGCCCCCACAGCTCTCTCTGTGGCAAGGAGTTCCAAAGACTCATAACCTACTGAGAGAAGGAATTCCTCCTCATCTCAGCCTGAAGTTGGTACCCCTTTGGTCTGAGTCCATGGCCTCTGCTCCCAGGCTCTCCCACAAGGGGAAACATCCTCTCAGCATTGAGCCTGTCAAGCCCCTGAAGAAGACGATATCTTTCAATGAGATCAGCGTTTATTCTTCCAAACTCCAACATTTCAGTCAGGGCGGTAACAGAGCACAATGGGTATGTTACTGGACTAGACCGGAAATCGCAGCCTGTGTTCAAATCCTAGCAGGGTGAATATAAATTTCATTAATAAATTCAGAATGAAAAGCCAGTAATGATAAGGATGATCTTGACACTTACTGGATTGTTGCAAAACCCAATTAGTTCCAGAAGGGACTCTGTCATCAGCATCTGATATGGCCGGCATGTGACTCCAGACCTGCAGTTAGAGTTAAGGGGTTTTATTATTCAGGAAAGATTCAAGAAGGTGGGTCTGTTTCCATGGTGGGAGACTCGATGGAGGTGTTCATTACGACCTGGGGCCTGCGCTGGGTAAGGAGGGGGTTGGAAGGACGGAGAACCAATCAGCAGAGGCTTGCATTGGGATTAGGGTTAGGGCAAATGAACGGGCGATGTGGATTTATTTATGCAGCAAGAGACGTTAGGATCTGAGAGTGTGGGTGGAGGCTGCTTCACTTGAGAACATCGGTTAGCTATACAGCTGCAAATCAACCGATTACCTGGATATGACAGTGGGGAGAGAGTGAGGGAGACTGAGAGGAGGGTGAGGGAGACTGGGAGGAGGGTGAGGGAGACTGGGAGGAGGGTGAGGGAGACTGGGAGAGTGGAACTAGATTAATTGATCTTGCAGCGAGCTGTCACACACTCAGTCGGCTGAATGGCCTCTTGCGGTGCTGTCAACCTTTCTATGATGGGACGAGTCATAACTGCCCCCTAAAAGGGCACTTGCTGATGTTGTCCTTTTGCACGTTATATCGGGACAAGACAGACGCAGCTCAGTGTCTCAGGGTAATTCGGGAAGGTGCAGCCAGTGACACTGACCTCCCGGGAATAAATTACCCGAGTTGGAGCACTCACACTCGGCTCTAACTCTCTCGCTCTCCATCAGGTCACTGCATATTCCACACAGTGTCGGCCTCTGCTGCCACTTGCTGGTAGTTTGAATAGAGTACAGGATTGGATTCGGTGGCTGGAGGTGGTGATGGGGACTGGGCTGGCTGGGGTGACGCTAACACCAGACACGCCGTCCTGTGTCTCCAGGGGCCTGACGTCCTTCCTCTCAGCCAGCTGGGGGGGGGGGGGTGAGGGGAAAAGCGGTCTGCACCCTGACCAGAGAGGAAGTTCCTGGAGCTGGCACAGGAATGGGCATAGGTGGCAGAGGTAGGTCGAAAGGGGTCTCTCCCAAGGAGGACCTGAGTCTAATCCTCAGAAGCAGGAACATCCAACCGAATTCGGTGGGGAGGTTAGGGAGCAGAGAAATGTTCCACAATGGTCATTATACTGTTTAAGGAAACCCTTCAGATGGAGAAACATAGAAACTAGATGCAGCAGAAGGCCATTCAGCCCTTCCAGCCGGCTCCAGCATCCAATACCATCATGACTGATCATCCCACTCAGTCCCCTGTTCCCACTTTCTCCCCATTCCCTTTGATCGAAGATCGAGCCATCCGATACAGGGAGAATTGTATCGAACTCCATCTTGAGAGTGTTCAATGTCCTGGTCTCACCCACAGGCTGCCTGCTCTCTGGGAGACAGCATTTCACCTCAGCTCAGTCCCTGATGGTCAACACCATTTCCTTCCAGAGTCACCCTGGACTCCCAGGTCATTGGGAACAACAGTTCAGCATCGACCCTGACAGCTCCCTCAGAGCTTCACAGTGTCCCAGCCTCCCTCACCCTCCTCCCAGCCTCCCTCACCCTCCCTCACCCTCCTCCCACCCTCCCTCACCCTCCTCCCAGCCTCCCTCACCCTCCCTCACCCTCCTCCCA
>NW_025215143.1:57179-59906 GCF_004010195.1 Chiloscyllium plagiosum | reverse complement strand
ATCCCCGATCTCTCCCACAGTCCGTATCCCGATCGCTCCCACAGTCTGTATCCCTATCACCGATCACTCCCACAGTCCGTATCCCGATCACGCCCACAGTCCGTATCCCGCTGCCCGTTTCACCCTCCTCCCAGTCTCCCTCACCCTCCTCCCAGTCTCCCTCACCCTCCTCTCAGTCTCCCTCCCCCTCCTCCCAATCTCCCTCACAGTGACCCTGAGTTGCTTGCCTGCAGTTTCTGAATTGGAGGGAGAGTGTGATCCTGCCGGAGAGGAGTTTGAGGCGATTTACCGAGATGGTGCCTGGGCTGGAGAGTTTCAGATGGGGGGAGATCTCGAGAGCTTGTTTCGGTTTGTGGGAAATTCTGGGACCAGAGGGCATCATCTCTGTATACTGGGTGCATGTTGAAGACGGAGCTGTGGAGGAATGTCTTCCCACAGACGGGAGTGAATCTAGGAATTTTCCCATGAAGTGCTGTCGTTGCTGGGTCATTGAGTATATTCAAGGCTGAGATAGACGGATTGTTTCTCAGGAATTAAGAGTTAAAGCGACAAGGCAGGAAGGTAGTGGGTGAGGACCATCAGACCAGCCATGATCTTACTGAACGGCAGAGCAGATTCGATGGGCTGAATGGCCTTCTTCTGTTTCACTGGCTGGACCTCTGGAGTATGGAGCAGGCTGGGATCGCTGTGAAGTGTCATATCTCTCTGGCAGCTCAGTTCACACACACAAACCATTACCCCTCCTGCCCTTTTTAAATCTTTTCCCTCTCACCTTAAAAATATGCCCCCTAGTTTTGAAACTCCCCCACCCCAATGGAAAAGACATTTGCTATTCACCTTTGCTATGGCCCTAATGATTTAATAAATCTCTATAAGGACACACCTCAGCCTCTGACACTCTGGTGAAAAAAAGTCCCAGCCTATCGAGTCTAACTTTGTAACTCAAACCCTCCTTTCCTGGAGACGTCCCGGTAAATGTTTTCTAATAATATCCTTCCTATAACAGGGTGATCAGACCTGGACTTAGTACTCCCGAAGCAGCCTCACCTACAACCTGTACATGACATGACATCCCAACTCCAATACTCAAGGGACTGAGCAATGAAGATAAGTGTTCCAAACGCCTTCTGAACCACCCTGTCTACCTGTGACACAAACTTTGAAGAATTATGAACCTGCACTCCAAGGTCTCTTTGTTCAGTAACACACTCTAGGACCTTACCATTAAGTGTATAAGTCCTGCTAAGATTTGCTTTCCCAAAATGCAGCACCTCGCTGAATTAAACTCCATCTGCCACTTCTCAGCCCATTGGCCCATCTGGTCCAGATCCTGTTGTAATCTGAGGTAACCCTCTTCGCTGTCCACTACACCTCCAATTTTGGTGTCATCTGCAAACTTACTAACTGTACCTCTTATGCTCGCATCCAAATCATTTCTGTAAATGACAAACAAAGTGGACTCAGCACCATCCCCTCGGATCTCTCCTTTAAAGCAGCTCCTTCCTTTCCTAGCTCACAGTTCAAAATTAAAAACCCATGGAAAAAACGTGTTCTTTATGAGTTTGCACCTGCATTTCACCATGAGGTATATCACACACAGACAACAATACACCAGACTCACATCCATTCACCCTCACTCTCCCAATAGAATCTTTAATCATCTCTTCAATCCTTAATTCATTTCTTCTTTTTACATTACAAGGCATTGAATGGTAGATCGAATCCCTACAGTGTGGAAACAGGCCCTTCGGCCCAACAAGTCCATACCAACCCTCCGAAGAGTAACCCACCCAGGCCCATTCCCCTACCCTACTATTTACTCCTGACTAATGAGCCTAACCTACACATTCCTGAACACTACGGGAAATTTAGCGTGGCCAATTCACCCTAACCTGCACATCTTTGGACTGTGGGAGGACACCGGAGTACCTGGAGGAAACCCACGCAGACACGGGGAGAATGTGCAAACTCCTCACAGGAGGTCACCCGAGGCTGGAATCGAACCCAGGTCCCTAGTGCTGAGTGACAGCAATGCTAACCACTGAGCCACCGTGCTCAATGGTTGAATCAAAAGACTCCGCATGAACAGGCTGTTTTTGTTTGTGTTTTTAACATGTTAATGAATGCCAGCAAATCATTGTCGGTATAGATCAATGTTTCATTGCAACCATATCTGACATACATCTCAACGTGCTGAAGAACCAGCAATAATCCCAAAGTCTCCTTTTCCATAGCAGGAAACTTGACCTGGATCAGTGTGATGAAGACCACAAGCAGCATGAAGCAGAGAGTGACACACATCCACGGCACAGAAACAGACCACAACATTCCGTTTTAGTAAAACTGGCTCAAATACTCTCATGATTTCCTCACAATTTCCCAACCAATCTGACTATCCCAAACTGCGTGGAGATTAAAGTTGACCCCCACCCCTCTGATTAATGTACTGCCTATGCACCTCCATTCTATATCTTCCATGTCCTTCTCCATAGTAAGCACTGATGCAAAATACTGGTTTAGTATCTGCCCCATCTCCTGCGGCTCAACACAAAGGCCGCCTTGCTGATCTTTGAGGGGCCCTATTCTCTCTCTAGTTACCCCTTTGTCCTTAATGTATTTGTAAAAACCCTTTGGATTCTCCTTAACCCTATTTGCCAAAGCTATCTCATGTCCCCGTTTTGCCCTCCTGATTTCCCTCTTAAGTATACTCCTACTGCCTTTATACTC
>NW_025215143.1:54307-56796 GCF_004010195.1 Chiloscyllium plagiosum | reverse complement strand
GGTCTATAATACAATCCCAGTAAGGTGATCATCCCCTTCTTATTTCTCAGTTCCCCCCAAATAACTTCCCTGGATGTATTTCCGGGTATATCCTCCCTCAGCACAGCTGTAATGCTATCCCTTATCAAAAATGCCACTCCTCCTCCTCTCTTGCCTCCCTTTCTATCCTTCCTGTAGCATTTATATCCTGGAATATTAAGCTGCCAGTCCTGCCCATCCCTGAGCCATGTTTCTGTAATTGCTATGATATCCCAGTCCCATGTTCCTAACCATGCCCTGAGTTCATCTGCCTTCCCTGTTAGGCCCATTGCATTGAAAATAATGCAGTTCAATTTATCAGTCCTACCTTGTTCTCTGCTTTGTCCCTGCCTGCCCTGACTGTTTGACTCGTTCCCTTTCCCAACTGTAGCCGTCTCAGATCGATCTCTTTCCTCACTATCTCCCTGCCCCCCCCCCCAACCTTACTTGTTTAAATCCTCCTGAGCAGTTCTAGCCAATTTCCCTGCCAGTATATTAGTCCCCTTCCAATTCAGGTGCGATCCATCCTTCTTGTACAGGTCACTTCTACCCCAGAAGAGATTCCTATTATCCAAAAATGTGAATCCTTCCCCCATACACCAGCTCCTCAGCCATGCATTCATCTGCTCTAACCTACCCTCACTGGCTTGTAGCACCAGGAGTAATCCAGATATTGCTACTCTCAAGGACCTCCTTTTTAAATTCCGGCCTAACTCTCTCTATTCTCCCTTCATACATCTTTCGACTGTGGGAGGAAACCCACGCAGACACAGTGAGAACGTGCAAACTCCACACAGACAGCTACCCGAGGGTGGGATCGAACTGGGGTCCCTGATGCTGTGGGACAGCAGTGCTAGGCACTGAGCCACCGTGCCTACCAGTGTCGGCTCCCCTGCTATTTCTTACCTCCACCCATCGACATCATCAGATCTGAGATCATTCCTTGCTGTTATACTTCCTCCATGCATACCAACAGTGCCGTCTCACCACCCTTTCCTTCCTGCCTCTCCTTGTGAAAATCACATACCCCTGAATATTTAGTTCCTAGCTTTGATCTCCTTATAAACTGCATCTTTGTAATGGCTATAAGATCAAACCCATTATCCTGTATTTGTGCAACAAACACAATGCACATGCAAATAAAGAGTCACCCAGTTTGGAGTTTTGATCTGATTTTTCTCCCCCAGCTGGTTCTCTCTGTTTGGACACTCAATCCTATCCAGTACCACCCTGGGTATCATTATCCAACAGGAGAAAGTGAGGACTGCAGATACTGGAGATCAGAGTCGAGAGTGTGTTGCTGGAAAAGCACAGCAGGTCAGGCAGCATCTGAGGAGCAGGAGAATCAACGTTTCGGGCAAAAGCCCTTCATCAGGAATGAGGTTTTTGCCTGAAACGTTGATTCTCCTGCTCCTCGGATGCTGCCTGACCTGCTGTACTTTCCCAGCGCCACTCCAACCTTGGCTCCCATCATTATCCAACAGCCAACCCGACACATTCTCTCGCCCTGTGAGGCTACAGTTCACCTCCCTTCCAGTCATAGCATCGTAGAGTCATCCAGCACAGAAACAGCCCCTTCGGTCCGACCAGTCCATGCTGAACATAATCCCAAAAGGAACTAATCCCACCTGCCTGCTCCTGGCCCATATCCCTCCAACCCCTTCCTAGTCATATACCCATCCAAATATCTTTTAAACGTTGTAACATCCACCACTTTCTCTGGCAGTTCATTCCACACATGAACCATCCTCTGTGTAAAAGATTTGCCCCTCATGTCTCTTCTCTTACCTTAAAAATACACCCTCCCTCGACTTGAAATCCCTCATCCTAAGGAAAAGACCTTGTCTATATACCCTATCCATGCCCCTGATGATTTTACCAACCTCTATAAGGTCACCCCTCAACTTCCTTCGCTCCAGGGAAAAAAATTCCCATCCTAATCCAAGATGGAGGATGGGAAAGATTTCTGGCTGTAAGAGCTGCTCCTTTTTTTGAGGTATTTTAGGTGCTGGAGGTGATTTCCTCGAATTCCAGGAGCAGCAATTACTGTTTTATATGCTGTTGCATTGCTTTGGAACTTTGGGGAAAAAAAGTCAAAACAACAGCAGATTAAAAGGAAGAAAAGCAGACAAAGGAAGCACATGGTGAGGACAGTGCAGGAGACAGAGAGAGAGAGAGAACCTGCACAGTTACTGCCTTTGCTGTTTGAATTCGTGTGTCACTGGACATCGGAGTGCATCTGGGAAAATTAACAAACAGTGAAATTCACAACTAATCTTGGAGGAACCGGTTTGTGCGAAGTTCACAGCACAGAATCAGATAAGTTAATTGTTGTTTTAAGTCTGTCCAAGAGAAAGGCTGCATTAGTGAGTACAGTGGGTTCCTTCTTGATTATATGTTTTTGGAGATAAGTCTCTTGATTAAACTTAAAATATAAGCCATAGCTATTAATTTAACCTGGTGCAGTGTTT
>NW_025215143.1:47528-51035 GCF_004010195.1 Chiloscyllium plagiosum | reverse complement strand
TTATACACTTAATGGTAAGGTCCTAGGGAGTGTTGCTGAACAATGAGACCTTGGAGTGCAGGTTCATAGCTCCTTGAAAGTGGAATCGGGGGTAGATAGGATAGTGAAGAAGGCGTTTGGTATGCCTTCCTTTATTGGTCAGAATTGAGTACAGGAGTTGGGAGGTCATGTTGCGGCTGTACAGGACATTGGTTAGGCCACTGTTGGAATATTGCGTGCAATTCTGGTCTCCTTCCTATCGGAAAGATGTTGTGAAACTTGAAAGGGTTCAGTAAAGACTTACAAGGATGTTGCCAGGGTTGGAGGATCTGAGCTACAGGGAGAGGCTGAACAGGTTGGGGCTGTTTTCCCTGGAGCATCAGAGGCTGAGGGGTGACCTTATAGAGGTTTACAAAATTATAAGGGACATGAATAGGATAAATAGGCAAAGTCTTTTCCCTGGGGTCGGGGAGTTCAGAACTAGAGGGCACAGGTTTAGGGTGAGAGGGGAAAGATATAAAAGAGACCTAAGGGGCAACAGTTCCACACAGAGGGTGGTACGTGTATGGAATGAGCTGCAAGAGGATGTGGTGGAGGCTGGTACAATTGCAACATTTAAAAGGTATCTGGATGGGTATGTGAATAGGAAGGGTTTGGAGGGATATGGGCCGGGTGCTGGCAGCTGGGTCTAGATTGGGTTGGGATATCTGGTCGGCCTGGACGGGTTGGACCGAAGGGTCTGTTTCCATGCCGTATGTTTCTATGACTACATGACTCTATCCAGCCTCTCTCAAACCCTCCATTCTCGGACACATCCTGGTAAAACGTTTCTGAACTCTCTCCAGTTTAATAATATCCTTCCTGTAACAGGGCGACCAGAACCGGACACAGTATTCCAGAACAGGCCTCACCAATGTCCTGTACAATCTCAACGGGACATCCCAACCCCTATACTCTAAGGGCTGAGCAATAAAGTCAAGTTAAATGCTGAGTGCCTTCTGAACCACCCAGTCTACCTGTGACGCAAACTTCAAAGAACCATCTACCTGCACCCCTAGTCTCTCTGTTCTATAGCACTACCCAGGGCCCTAGCGCTAACACAGTGTTAGGACCAAGATGCAATGGATAGTCAGGATGCACAGTTCGGAGTGAGATGGCTACAATAATGGGGGTAAGACCGGTTGTAGGGGTTGGGGCGATGGTTGAAGGTAGAGCCAGAATGGGAGGAGAGATGTCACTGGCCACCTCATTGAGATCTCCCAAGACCATGATATTGATGTGATCATCCACAACAATCCCAGAGAGTCAAAAGCTTTGTTCACAACAGACAGGTTAAAGGAAGGTTCCTCACAGGGCGTGGGACCAATTGGATAGCATTCTCAAAGACACTCAATAGGCCAAGTGGTCTACCATTATTTTGTTCCTTGAAAATTCCCATCCTCCCTTTCAAATCCCGCATCTGGAATCCCCTAAAGCCTTGCTCCCTTCAAGACCCCTGCCCTCCTCCAATTCTGCACACGGGGTTTGCCCACAATTGATAATTGTGCCTGCAAGTAGTCTCAGCCTCAAATTCTCACTCCAATCCTCTCCACCTCTCTCTCTCTCTGTATCTCTCTCACTCACTGTCTCTCTCTCTCTCACTGTCTCGCTCACTGTCTCTCTCTCTCTCTCTCACCGTATCTCTCTCGCTCACTGTCTCACTCACTGTCTCTCTCTCTCTCACTGTCTCGCTCACTGTCTCTCTCTCTCTCTCACCGTATCTCTCTCGCTCACTGTCTCACTCACTGTCTCTCTCTCTCTCACTGTCTCGCTCACTGTCTCTCTCTCTCTCTCACCGTATCTCTCTCGCTCACTGTCTCACTCACTGTCTCTCTCTCTCTCACTGTCTCGCTCACTGTCTCTCTCTCTCTCTCACCGTATCTCTCTCGCTCACTGTCTCACTCACTGTCTCTCTCTCTCTCACTGTCTCGCTCACTGTCTCTCTCTCTCTCTCACCGTATCTCTCTCGCTCACTGTCTCACTCACTGTCTCTCTCTCTCTCACTGTCTCGCTCACTGTCTCTCTCTCTCTCTCACCGTATCTCTCTCGCTCACTGTCTCACTCACTGTCTCTCTCTCTCTCACTGTCTCGCTCACTGTCTCTCTCTCTCTCTCACCGTATCTCTCTCGCTCACTGTCTCACTCACTGTCTCTCTCTCTCTCACTGTCTCGCTCACTGTCTCTCTCTCTCTCTCACCGTATCTCTCTCGCTCACTGTCTCACTCACTGTCTCTCTCTCTCTCACTGTCTCGCTCACTGTCTCTCTCTCTCTCTCACCGTATCTCTCTCGCTCACTGTCTCACTCACTGTCTCTCTCTCTCTCACTGTCTCGCTCACTGTCTCTCTCTCTCTCTCACCGTATCTCTCTCGCTCACTGTCTCACTCACTGTCTCTCTCTCTCTCACTGTCTCGCTCACTGTCTCTCTCTCTCTCTCACCGTATCTCTCTCGCTCACTGTCTCACTCACTGTCTCTCTCTCTCTCTCTCTCTCATACACAATCACCGTGTCTGTCTCTCTCTCTCACTGTCTCTCTTTCTCACACACACTCTCACTGTCTCTCTCTCTCTTTCTCACACAATCGCTGTCTCTCTCTCTCTCTCTCATACACAATCACCGTGTCTGTCTCTCTCTCTCACTGTCTCTCTTTCTCACACACTCTCACTGTCTCTCTCTCTCTCTTTCTCACACAATCGCTGTCTCTCTCTCTCTCCTGCACACTCTCTCTCTCTCCCACTCTCTCTCTGTGCCCCCTCTTTAAGCTGTGCCTTTTTGCCCCAGTGTTTGTTGATCAGAGTGACTGCTGCCATAAATGGCTCCATGTGAAATTCAGATTGCTAGCTTTCATGCTAATCTGGGATATTTCACTCCAATAAAGCTGCTATGTATAACAAGCTATTGTTGGTGAGATCTGAAGGTCTGGTGACTTCAACAGGAAGGACAGCCTGGGCTGAGCATCCCACTCTCAGTTAAAAATAACTTGCATGGTTTTTTTAGCTGCCCTTATGCCCTGAAGTTCTGAGATTATTTTTAAAAGCTATTCACCAGATGTGGGCGTTGCTGACTGGCTCAGAATTAGTCACCTGTTGAGCTTTGAGAAGGTAGAGGGTTTGGAAAATGCTGTCTGAGGATCTTTGGGGAATTCCTGTGGTGGGTCTTCTTCCTCTGAGCATCGGTGGTGGAGGGAGCCAATATTGACAGTGCTGGATGGGGCACTGGTCAAGGACCGTACTTTGTCCTGGATGGTCATAGAGATGTACAGCACGGAAACAGACCCTTCGCTCCAACCCATCCATGCCGACCATTAATCTAGTCCCACCTGCCAGCACTTGGTCCATATCCCTCCAAACCCTTCCTATTCATATACCCATCCAGATGCCTCTTAAATGTTGCAATTGTACCAGCCTCCACCACTTCTTCTGGCAGCTCATTCCATACATATACCACCCTCTGCGTGAAAAAGTTGCCCCTTAGGTCTCTTTTATATCTTTC
>NW_025215143.1:45008-46805 GCF_004010195.1 Chiloscyllium plagiosum | reverse complement strand
GTAAAGCTCTCTCTACACTGTCCCCATCAAACATTCCCAGGACAGGGACAGCATGGGGGTTAGATACAGAGTAAAGCTTCCTCTACACTGTCCTCATCAAACCCTCCCAGGACAGGGACAGCACGGGGTTAGATACAGGGTAAAGCTCTCTCTACACTGTCCCCATCAAACATTCCCAGGACAGGGACAGCATGGGGGTTAGATACAGAGTAAAGCTTCCTCTACACTGTCCTCATCAAACCCTCCCAGGACAGGGACAGCACGGGGTTAGATACAGTGTAAAGCTCCCTCTACACTGTCCCCATCCAACATCCCAGGACAGGGACAGCACGGGGTTAGATACAGAGTAAAGCTCCCTCTAAGGTACAGCACGGGGTTAGATACAGAGTAAAGCTCTCTCTACACTGTCCCCATCAAACACTCCCAGGACAGGGACAGTTCCGGGTTAGATACAGAGTAAAACTGCTCCTACATTGAGTACTAACCCTTTCACAGGTGATAAGGTGCCTCTTGTCTCTGACTGACGGGAAGTGTGTGTTGGGAGGAGCTGCCTCTGATTGAGTGTGAATTCCTGTAGGGAGATGCCGGACTGTCCCTCGGGAGCTCCCTCAGCCTCCTGTGCATTCAGCACGGATATGGAACGGAAATGCAGTCTCCGTGTATTCGGAGAGGCAGGTCAGGGAGCTATTGTTCCTCAGCACGCAACCTCAAACCAACACCGCCCTGAGGAGGCAGAGGCTAGCTCACCACTCTGGCCAAGACTGGGAGGTTAGAGACAGCCATGACCATACCTCATGACCTAGAGGGGCATGAGATCAGAGAGAGAGGCCTGAGGGAGGATAGGGAGACAGCAAGTGTGAGGGAGCGAGAGTGAGAGTAACAAACAGAGAAATATTGGGAATAACATTGAGAGACACAGAGAGAGGCAGAGAGGGACAGGGAGAAAGAAAGAGAGAGATAGAGAGAGAGAGACAGAGAGAGAAAGACAGAGATTGAGAGACAGGGGAGGGAGCGAAAAAGAGGAACAGACTGAACAATTCGACAGACCCAGTGAAAGTTGCAAGTGTCTAGACCGTACCTTAAGTTTGTAAAGAATCAGACGTAGAAATAGAATTCTTAAAAGGGTAAAGTTTAACTCTTAATGTCTTCAAATAAAGTAGTGACCTGGATCACTGACTGCAGTCCTGTCCTGATACACACAAAGGTGCCTGAGGAAGGCTCGCTCAACCTGAAATGTTAATTCTGTTTCCTCTCCATCGACACTGCCAGACCTGCAGAGCTTTTCCAGCAACTTCATAGCGTCCTACAGTGTGGAAACAGGCCATTTGGCCCAGAAAGTCCACACTGACCCTCTGAAGAGTAACCCACCCAGTCCAATTCCCCTACCCTATTACTTTACAGTTCCCCTGGCTAATGCTCCAATCCTCTCTATCCCTGAGCACTACAGGTAATTTAGCATGGCCAATCCACCCTAACCTGCACATCTTTGAACTGTGGGAGGAAACCCACACAGACACGGGGAGAATGTGCAAACTCCACACAGACAGTTGTCCGAGGCTGGAATCAAACCAGGGTCCCTGGTGCTGTGAGGC
Source organism: Chiloscyllium plagiosum (assembly GCF_004010195.1). Lineage (NCBI taxonomy): Eukaryota > Metazoa > Chordata > Chondrichthyes > Orectolobiformes > Hemiscylliidae > Chiloscyllium > Chiloscyllium plagiosum. Next base: position 45,213 of record NW_025215143.1, on the reverse strand, counting down.
AGCAGTGCTAACCACTGAGCCACCATGCCACCCTATTTTGTTTATAATATTGTGTACTCTGGTTGAGGAGTCTGCAGGGTCTTAGAGACACCCTGCTCCAGAAAGCAAAATGGTGGACCATGGGATGGAATGGTGGGGCAGTAAAAGCGGAATGAAGCTGAGGCAGCCTCTGTATTCCATCTCCACCCCCCCACCCCCACACACA
>NW_025215143.1:34897-41678 GCF_004010195.1 Chiloscyllium plagiosum | reverse complement strand
TCCACCCCATTCCCACCGCCCCCCCCTCCCCTCCCAATTCCCCTCCCCCGATCCCAGCCTCTGGCCTGACTGTGGGGAGGCTGTAGCTGTTAGAGTTGTACTGAGGGGTTTAATGTTTTCCAGATTGTGGAGATTTAGTTTCTCCCACTGTCGCCTGGCACCAGTCCAAGGAGGAAAAGAGAGAACACAATTACGGCCTGCCCTTTCCGAGGGACAGGGTTAACCCTTTCCGCTGCCTCGCCATGGCAACAGGGTGACTGGACCCAAAATCCCACCCCATTTCCAGCTCCTTCAATTCTGCCAAATGGGTCCGGACCACACCAGCTCAGCTAACTCCCACTGAGGGGTTACTTACTCACTCCTGGGATGTGTGTCACTGGCATTTATTGCCCGTCCCTAGTTGCCCCTTGAGACGGTGGGGGTGAGCTGCCTTCTTGAACCGCTGCAGTCCATGTGCTGAAGGTTGACCCACAATGCCCTGAGGGAGGGAATTCCAGGATTTTGACCCAGCGACAGTGAAGGAACGGCGATATATTTCCAGGTCAGGATGGTGGGTGGCTTGGAGGGGAACCTGCAGGGGGTGGTGTCCCCATGTACCTGCTGCCCTTGTCCTTCTGGATGGAAGTGGTTGTGGGTTTGGAAGGTGCTGTCTGTAAATTGTTGGTGAATTTCTGCAGGGCATCTTGTAGATGGTACACCCTGCTGTTACTGGGTGTCAGTGATGGAGGGAGGGGATGTTTCTGAATGCACTGCCAATCAAGTGGGGGCTTGACTGTTAATCCACTGGGACCTAAATTCAAATCTCCCCATGTCAGATGGTGGAATTTAATCTCAGTAAAAGTCTGGATTTAAGGGTCTAGTGTTACATGAAATTGTCAGGAAGAGCCCATTTGTGTCACTAACGTCCTTCAGGGAAGGAAGCTGCCATCCTTACCTGGTCTGGCCTACACGTGACTCCAGACCCACAGCATTGTGGTTGACTCTTAACTACCCTCTGGGCAATTAGGGATGGGCAATAAATGCTGGGCCTAGCCAGAGATGTCCACATCCTGTGAATGAATAAGATAAAAGGGGTGTTTTTCCCTGGATGGTGTCAAATTTGCGATCTCCTGTCGTTGTCTCCAGGGTAGTTGGTGGTGGCGGGGGGGGGTGGGGAGTGGGCCAGTAAGAATCCAGAATTGGAAGCTGCTGTGGAGAAATGTAGGAAGACACCCCGGAGTGGTTTGGGATAGGAGTGGGTCTGAGGGTGGAAGCAGGCCATTCGGCCCATCGAGTCCATACTGACCCTCCGAACAGTGTCCTACCCAGACCCATCCCCACTATCCCTGTAACCCTGCATTTCCCATGACTAACCCACTGAGCCTGAACATCCCTGGACACTACGGGCAATTTAGCACGGCCAAACCATCCTAACCTGCACATCTTTGGACTGTGGGAGGAAACCGGAGCACCCGGAGGTAACCCACGCGGACACGGGGAGAACGTGCAAACTCCACACAGACAGTCACCTGAGGCTGGAATCGAACCTGGGTACCTAGCGCAGCATGCAGCCTCTGTTTGTCTTTGACTTGTGTGAATGTGATGGGCCGAAGGGCCTTTTGCAGTGCTGTTCAAAAAAAAGTAAAAGAAAGGTTTCTATGACTCTCTGACTGGATGGGCTCAGGGTCTGGATGGATGAGCGCTATCTTTCCCACCTTGACCAGTCATGAGAAAACATCAGTGACACTCAGAGTCTCCGGGTGAGGTGAAGCTGAATTAACTTCAGTGCTGGTGAGGGCTCTTTTGGAATATTGTGTGAGGGCATAGGTTTAGGGTGAGAGGGGAAAGATATAAAAGGGACCCAAGGGGCAACATTTTCACACAGAGGGTGGTACGTGTATGGAATGAGCTCCCAGAGGAAGTGGTGGAGGCTGGTACAATTACAGCATTTAAAAGGCATCTGGATGGGTATATGAATAGGAAGGGTTTAGAGGGATATGGGCCAAGTGCTGGCAAATGGGACTAGATTAGGTAAGGATATCTGGTCGGCATGGGCAGGTTGGGCCGAAGGGTCTGTTTCCATGCCGTACCTCTCTATGACTCTAAGGAGCTGGCTACCAATCATTCAAAATGGCTACTGATTGGCCACTGAGCTGGGCCTCTCTTTGAGTCACAACAGCTTCCCAATGTGCCAGAGGGAGGGAGGGTAGGAAAAGGAAACAGCGCCTGCTGTCCAACTCTCTCACCTTGGAGGACATGCTACCCAATGTACCCACAGGCCAAGAATGGGTCTGATCAGTCACAAGGAGAGCCCAGCACAGATAGTTCCAGCCCCGAGGTGAGTCCATCCTTGTGTAGATGGACAGTGACCATGGTCAATGTCACAGAGAGGGGGTTTATCAGAATGATTCCAGGCCCCAGGGATTCGAGAGGAAGGTGGAGGGAGGACTGGACAGCTGGGAATGTTCAGGAGGAAGTGAGGACTGCAGATCAGAGTCGAAACATGTGGCACTGGAAAAGCACAGCAGGTCAGGCAGCATCCGAGGAGCAGGAGGGTCAAGATTTCAGGCATAGGCCCTTCCCTGAGAGTGCAGGTGATTCACAGGAGATGTCATCAAGAGGCTGAAAGTCATGAAGAAAATAACAGACAATAACATGGAGGACTACCACATGAGGCTGACACTGCCGGGCAGTACAGGGAGGGGGCAGCGCTGTCGCTGGTGCCATCGCTCAGGCACAGAGCTCCACCAGGGCCACAGGCCCCGCTTCAGGGGAATGTCAAAGATCCCATGGCACTGCCTTGAGTTACTCCAATGGCCAGCCCAATAATTACCTCTCAGCCAACGTCACAGAGAAACTTGGAACAGGGGGTAGGCCATTCAGTCCCGTGAGCCTGTTCCACCACTCAATGAGATCCTGGCTCATCTGTGGCTGAACTTCCTATACTACCCTTTGAGTGTCAAAGTGAGACTAGATTAGCTTCCCTCCAGTATGGAAACAGGCCCTTCGGCCCAACAAGTCCACACTGACTCTTCGAAGAGTGACCCACCCAGACCCATTTCCCTCTGACTAATGCACCTAACACTACGGGCAATTTAGCCTGGCCAATTCACCTAACCTGCACGTCTTTGGATTGTGGGAGGAAACCGGAGCACCCGGAGGAAACCCACGCAGACACGGGGAGAACGTGCAAACTCCACACAGTCAGTTGCCTGAGGCTGGAATCGAACCCAGGTCTCTGGCACTGAGAGGCAGCAGTGCTAACCACTGAGCCGCTTCCTAACGTCACTCCTGAACAGTCTGTCCCTGATTTTTAGACCACACCCCCAGATTATCTTGTCGTTTTTATCGGGAGGTTGCTGTACATGAATTGGTTTACCCCATTCCAAACAATGACAACTTCTCTGAGAGATTTCTTTCATGTGATAGTGAAAAATGCAGGCCCTGATGTTTCTCTTCGATTCACATGGCAAGTTGGATCTTTGCTGCTGGAATCGGTGATGAGTGCTGACTCAGGTTTCCATGGAGATTGTACAGGGTTCTTGGCCACTAGAGGATTGTGGGTAAGCGCTATCAGAGAGCCAGCACAGTGCAATGGGACAAATGGCCTCCCTCAACCCATTTCATTCTGCAGTGCTGCTTTCCTGGCTTTGCTCAGTGCTGATGTCATTAGCAGTGCCTGGAAAACAAGGCAGAGGGATGGTCACAGCCCAGGAAGCTCTGTTCCCAGGTCAGACCAGCACCAGTCTGAGCCTCAGCCCTTGGGGAACTGCCAATGCAGCCTCTCTGTTAATCTGAGGGATTCCAGGCCTCACACACTCTCTGGGAATGGCGAGGAACATCTGGAACTCTGTGGAAATCCAGGATCAGGAAGACAACAGCCAAAACATCACAGAGCAGTGAGGAAGATCTTGGAGCAGTGAGGAATAGTTTTGGAGCAGTGAGGAAGATCCTAGAGCAGAGAGGATTTTTTTCGTAATCCTTAGAAACATCAACAAACAGAGGGATGTGGGTGTGTCGGTTCACAGGTCCCTGAAAGTGACAACACAAGTGACTAAGCTGGTCAAGAAGGCTTGGGACATGCTTGCCTTCATGGGTCAGGGCGCTGAGTCACGGTGCAGCTGTTGTACACTGTTCTGGTCACCAGAAGGACATACTTTATAAATTCAGCATGGGATGTGGGTATCACTGGCTAGACCGGTATTTATTGCCCATTCCTAATTGCCCTGAGGGCAGTTAAGAGTCAACCACGATGCTGTGGGTCTGGAGTCACGTGTGGGCCAGACCAGGTAAGGATGGCAGTTTCCTTCCCTAAAGGACATTAGTGACCCAGATGGAGTTTTCCCAACTATTGATTCATGGTCACCATTAGATGCTTATTTCCAGATTTTGATTTGTATTGAATTCAAGCTCCACCATCTGCCGTGGCAGGTCCCCAGAACATTCCCAGATTAACAGTCCCCTGATAATACCACCAGGACCTCAGCTCCCCTTGAACATTTTTGGAGAGGGTACAGAAAGCGTTGACCAGGATGTTGCCAGGTTTGGAGGGTATTAGCTATGAGGAGAGTTTGGACAAACATTTTGGTTTGTTTTCACTTGGACTTTGGAGGCTGAGGGTCGAGCTGATAGATGGTTATAATATTATGGTCAGAGTCTTTCCCCAGGGTAAAAATTGAGGGGTTGTGCTGGAAAAGCACAACAGCTCCACACACTTGACTCTGACCACCAGCATCTGCAGTCCTCACTTTCTCCCAGGGTAGAAATGACAGTTACTATGGGGCAGAGGTAAAAGGTGAAAGGGGGAATATTTGAAGGAGATGTGAGAGGCAGCTCTTTCACACAGAGGGTGGTAAGTGCTGCCAGGGGAGGGGGTTGGGGGCAGATACAATTTCATTTAAGATGCATTCTAAGAGATGCATGAATAGGTAGGGAATAGAGGGACAAGATTAGAGTGGGGCTGGAAAAGCACAGCAGGTCAGGCAGCATCTGAGGGGCAGGAGAGTCAACGTTTCGAGCAAAAGCCCTTCATCAGGAATAGAGGGATATGGATTGTAAAAGGTTTCCAGTTTGGAAAACACAGCATATGTTGGCACAGGCTTGGTGGGCCGAAGGGCCTGTTCCTGTGCTGGACTGCTCTCAGTTCCTTCACAGGATGAAGAAAATCACCGACTAATGAGGATCCTCGAGAGAAGGGAGGAAGGTTAGGGAGCAGCTGGTGATCATTGGGGGATAGATGTGATGTATGTGGGCAAGTGAGGAACAGCCAGCCCAGCCCAGATGGTGAACTGGGAGCGACACCTGGAACCTTGCTCCCATTCTAACCAAATTCCGACAGGGCATCACGGCTCCCTCAGCACGGGAGTGGGAGTGATCTCCGTGGAAACTGAGGGAGATGGCTTCTAGGCAACTATTGTCTTCCTCTTCCGGTGAGATAACTCGCCAAGAAGCACGCCCTCTCATAATGGAGCTCACCAATTCAGCAGCTGCTTAGCCAATGAGGCGTTCTCTCCCATTCTGAGGCTGCACGCCATCCAATCGCTGTCTTCCCCACACCACACCCCTCCCTCGCCCAACTCTTGGAATCAGGAAGGGCAAGAGGCCACTCAGCCCCTCGCACCAGCTCCACAAACAGACTCAACTGCTTGGAATAAATACACAGAGCTCCCAAGGTGGGGGGGGTGGTTGAGAGCCAGCTCTCCAGCTCTGGAGCAGTTGTCATGTGGTCTGCTTACCTGAGGCAGGATGTTCTGGCGATGGACAGAGTGTTACCAGACCGATCCCTGGGTTGGGGGGACTGGCGTATGATGAGAGACTGGATTGGTTAGGACTCTATTCACTGGAGTTTACAAGAATGAGGGTGGAAAATCATAGAAATTGATGACATTCTAACAGGGAGCCTGGGGAATTCTCTGACACAGGAAGTGGTTGAAACCAAAGCATTGAATGTTTTCTGGAAGGAATCAGATCTAGATCTTAGGGCTAAAAGGGATCGGAGAGTCTGGGGGCAAAAGCAGGAAGGGGGACTGAGTTCAATACTCAGACATGATCCCACTGAATAGTAGGGACAGGCTTGAGGGGCTGAATGGCCCACTCCTGGTCCTAGTTACTATGTTTCTAAGTTAAATAAATCCCGGCTTTTCGAATCCAAAATGATCTCAGCGGGTTTTCCCCCTTTGTAGGGATGGTATCGAGCTTGATGCAGTGAGGATTATTTTGTTTTTAATTCAGTCATTTGTTGAGGCCATCACTGGCTGGAGCAGCATTTATTACCCAGTTGAGAGTCACCCACAATGCTGTGGGTCTGGAGTCACGTGTAGGCCTGACCAGGTAAGGATGGTGGCCTCTTTTCCAAAAGGACATTGGTGAACCAGATGGGGTTTTTCCACTAACTATTGTCCCATGGCCATCATTAGGCACAAAATTCAAGATTAACCCCACTACCTGACATGGGGGGATCTGAACCCAGGCTTCCAGAGTCTCTGGATTAACAGACCAGGAAAATACCACTAGGCCAGCATCGCACATGTACATGTAGCCGTGAGTGTGTGTGCTTACTTGAATGTGTGTGTGTGAGAGAGAGAGAGTGAGTGTATTTGTGTGTAAATGTGAGAGAGTGTGTTGTGTGTGTGTATGGGAGAGTGTGTTGTGTGTATATATGTGTGTGTGAGTGGGTGAGTGTATGTGTGTGGGAGAGAGTGTGCGTGGCTGTGTATGTGTGTAAGTGAGAGTGTTGAATGGGTGTGACCGAGATTGTGGGTTTGAGAGAGTGTGTATGTATCTAAGTGAGTGTGTGAGAGAG
>NW_025215143.1:24112-29220 GCF_004010195.1 Chiloscyllium plagiosum | reverse complement strand
GCTGCACTGTCAGAGGGTCAGTACTGAGGGAGTGCCACACTGTCAGAGGGTCAGTACTGAGTTAGTGCCGCACTGTCAGAGGGTCAGTACTGAGGGAGTGCTGCACTGTCAGAGGGTCAGTACTGAGTTAATGCTGCAGTAGGTCTTGTCTATCTCCATCAAGTCATCTCTCACCCTTCTTCGCTCAAATGAGAAAAGCCCAAGCTCCCTCAACCTTTCTTCATAAGACACACCCTCCAATCCAGGCAGCATCCTGGTAAATCTCCTCTGCACCCTCTCTAAAGCTCCCACATCCTTCCCATAATGAGGCAACCAGAACTGAACACAATATTCCAAGTGTGGTCTAACCAGGGCTCTATAGAGCTCAGCATAACCTCGTGGCTCTTAAACTCAGTCCCCCTGCTCATGAAAGTCAACACACCATACGCCTATTTAATAATCCTTGGGTGGCAACGTTGAAGGATTTGTGGACTTGGACCCCAATGTCCCTCTGTTCCTCCACACTGCCAAGAATCCAGCCTTTAATCCTGTATTCTGCATTCAAATTCGACCTTCCAAAATGAATCACTTCACACTTTTCCAGGCTGAATTCCATCTGCCACTTCTCAGCCCAACTCTGTATCCTGTCAATGTCCCATTGCAACCTACAACAGCCCTCCACACTATCCACAACTCCACCAACCTTCGTGTCATCAGCAAACTTACTAAGCCACCCTTCCACTTCCTCACCCAAGTCATTTATAAAAATCACAAAGAGCAGAGGACCCAGAACAGATCCCTGCAGAACACCACTGGTCACTGAGCTCCAGGCTGAATACCCTCCATCTACTACCACCCTCTGTCTCCTATGGGCCAGCCAATTCTGTATCCAGACAGACAGGTTTCCATGTATCCCAGACCTCCTTACTTCCTGAATGAGCTTACTAAGGGGAATCTTATCAAACGCCTTGTTAAAATCCATGTACACCACATCCACTGCTCTACCCTCATCAATGTGTTTTGCCACATCCTCAAAGAATTCAGTAAAGGTTTGTGAGGCATGACTTGCCCCTTACAAAGCCATGCTGACTATCTCTAATCAAACTATAGCGAGCCTGTGGAAATCTCTTCCATTTCAAAGCAGTTGAGGCCAAAACATTGAAAGTTGTTTAGTAGGAGTTCAGTATTATTCTTCGGGCTAACGGGATCAAAGGATATGGGGGAGAAAGCAGGAACAGGGGTCAGAGTTGGGTGGTCAGCCATGAGGGTATAGAATGCTGGGTCGGACTAAAAGGGCCGAATGGCCTACAGCTGCGCACAATTTCTGTGTCTCTTTGTTTTCACGGCTGGGATTCAGAAACAGAGGCACAGAGTCAGAGATGTACAGTACGGAAACAGACCCTTCAGTCCAACCCGTCCATGCCGACCAGATATCCCAACCCAATCTAGACCCACCTGCCACACCCGGCCCATATATCCCAAACCCTTCCTATTCATATACCCATCCAGATGTCTCTTAAATGTTGCAATTGTACCAACCTCCACCACATCCTCTGGCAGCTCATTCCATACACGTACCACCCTCTGCGTGAAAAAGTTGCCCCTTAGGTCTCTTTTATATCTTTCCCCTCTCACCCTAAACCTTTGCCCTCTAGTTCTGGACTCCCCAACCCCAGGGAAAAGCCCTTGTCTTATTTATCCTATCCATCCCCAGGGAAAAGCCCTTGTCTTATTTATCCTATCCATGCCCCTCATGTTTTACTCCACCCTCAGTAAACTCCACCCTCACAGAGTGGTGCAGGAATTGGGATCTTGCTGTGTATCATCAGGCTGCTACGTCTGTGTGTCCCCTCACTGACAGGACGGCCATTGAAAGCACGTTCTCTGGGTTACGAAGGGTTTCGGGGTACCCTGATGTGGTGTCCCGTGATGAAGGTGAACTTTTCCTCATCCTCCCTCTCTTTGCTCCATCCTTCCGACAGGCCCCTTCCACCGTCACCCGGCTGGTGGGTGGGAGAGGTGGGGGATGGGGGAATGGGGAGGGTGGTGAGTTCTGCCTGGCTCCTGGTTCTTATCCAGCTGGTCACAGGCAGAGAATCTCTCACGATAGCCTCACCTCCTGCTCCTACCCCCCCCCCTCTCCTCTGGTCTCCCCTCAAGATCGATGCTTGGCCCTGCCCTATTTCTGCCCCATTCCCACCCCAGTAGGAAGGCAGTCAGTGCCCTCTCTCAGCTCCCCGGTGGGGGTTTGGGGGGGTGGGGGTTGGCGGGTGACAAACACCAGTCGCCATGCCAATGGACACCTCCCGCTTCCCTGGCACTGTGAGGCAGCAGCGCTAACCACCCAATTACTATGAACCTATGAAATCCCTGATATGAATATAGCCGCCTGGATTCTAGAATTCTCACCAATATGAAACCCGTCGTCCATCTACCTCACTGTGTCTTTGAGACAGCTCTTTGATTGACTGATTGTGGCTCAGCCCTTGTGTTCCTTTGGTAACTCACGTTTAAAGCAAATTACATTGTGCCACTAATATCCCTGTTCAGCAGAATGTGTGGTGGGTGTCAGATAGCAGCGTTACTAACGCAGAGAGATAGGAGGGAGGGATACAGTGAGACAGCTTTACATTAGACGTTGCTCAGTGCTCAACGGTTCAAGTTGGTCAAGGAGTACATTTGTGGGTGACCAATGTGTGTCAGTGTGAGAGATGTTTCTTCATTCACAGGATGAGGGTATCACTGTCTAGAGTAATATTTATTGCCCATCCCTAATTACCCAGAGGGCAGTTAAGAGTCACCCACCTTGCTGTGGGTCTGGAGTCACGTGTAGGCCAGAAAGGGTAAGATGGCAGTTTCCTTCCCTGAAGGACATTGGTGAAGCAGATGGGACTTTGTGACAGTCGATAGGGATTTCATGTTCAGATTTTCATTGAATTCAATTTCACCATCTGCCAAAGGGATGGGCTTTTTCAAGTCATGTCCCAGACATGAGCCAGAGGCTCGGGATCGCAGTCTATTGACATTCACACAGAGGGTGGTACGTGTATGGAATGAGCTGCCAGAAGATGTGGTGGAGGCTGGTACAATTACAGCATTTAAGAGGCACTTGGATGGGTATATGAATAGGAAGGGTTTGGGGGATATGGGCCGGGTGCTGGCAGGTGGGACTAGATTGGGTTGGGATATCTGGCCGGCATGGGCAGGTTGGACCGAAGGGTCTGTTTCCGTGCTGTACAGCTCTCTGACTCTGTGCCTCTGTTTCTGAATCCCAGCCGTGAAAACAAAAAGACACACGTACTTGCAGACAGTGAAAAGCTTTGTTTTGTGTGCAGATCATGCCAACCAAAGGTGATAGAACAGAGCCAGGAATACAGAGTTGCAGAGAGGGTGCATGGACAGCGAGATCAACATTAAATCTGAAATTTGAAGGGTCTGATCAGAAGCCTAAGTTCCATCAGTGGGGCAAGTGAATTCTAAAGATAGACTACAACAGACTGAAAATGCCCAGAGAGTGGGTGAGCGAGATGTATTATTCTCCTTGGGAGAATGCTTGGAATGCGGATATCACGGTTAATGGTAAGGAAGCCAACATTAGACTGGATACAGGAGACAGCAGGTCAAGTCTTTCTGATTCTCACTGTCACAGCTGGCTGTTAATGTGACGGAATTCCCAGACGGAATAATGGAACTAAAACATCCCTTGTTCACTCACAACGAGCTGGGAGCATTGCTGGTGCCTTTGGCGAAAGGAACATTGGTGGTGGGGAAGGGGGATGTAGGGGCAGGATAAAACGGCCAACAGTTTCTGGGACAGAGAGCAAGTCTCGGGGAGGGGAGGGGATGTAATAAATGTGTCTAATAGCTCCACGCTCATATGGTCACAACGGTGTCGGACGGTGTTACACCACGTGACATGAGGAACAAGGTTCCTAGAATCTTATATTCAAGAGGAGGCCCTTCAACCCATCCAGTCTGCACTACTCAAAATCTGCACTCGTCCCGCACTTGACCCCGAGCCTGGAATGTTTGATGATAATGCAGTCGAGATACACTCCTTCTGAACCGCGTCTGTCAGCGACCTGGACGTGGTGAATAAATGTTGCCAAGTTTGCAAAAGTATGGGTTCCAGCTCCCGATATCCAGGTACGGCCAAGATGTCAATGTGCAAAACACAAGACAGGGGAATGGCATAGGGAGAGAGAGAGAGAGGGGTGGAGGAAGAGATAGAGACGGGTAATCAGACAGAGAGAGAGACAGAGATGAAGCTGCTGAGGAAAGCAGGTTGGAAAGAGACAAAGATAGATAGATAGATGCAAGCAGTGGCAGAGAGTGGAGTATAGAGAATTATAGAATCCCTACAGTATGAAACAGGCCCTTTGGCCCAACACGTCCACACCAACCCTCTGAAGAGTACCCCACCCAGACCCAATCCCCTACCCTATACATTTACCCCTGACTCATCCATCTAACCCACACATCCCTGAACATTATAGGCAATTTATCATGGCCAATTCCCCTAACCTGCACATCTTTGGACTGTGGGAGGAAACTCACACAGACACGGGGAGAATGTACAAACTCCACACAGGCAGTCACCCGAGGGTGGAATTGAACCTGGGTCCGTAGTGTTGTGCCACCGTGCAACCATGAGAGAGGCGGAGAGCAGGCAGAGAAAGAGAGAGAGAGGGAGAAAAGTACAAAGAGAGCAGATGGACAGAGAGGATTCAGAGAGAGAGAGAGGAGACACAGAGAGAGGAGACAGAGAGGAGACAATTGGGCTGGGGATGTGGAGAATTTGGCTGCACACAGGGTTAGATGGTCTCGGTAATTGTAGTTGGTGACAGGGCTCTAACCTCAACATTCTTCATTTGTGAAGCTGTGCCAGAGGAGCTCAGCTCAGACTGGGCCTTTACTCTGCACCCAGACACCAAGCAGCAAAGTACAGAGACAGGGCCTAGCACCACACCCAGCCTGTCGAGCAGCTACAGAGCAGAGGTACACGTCCAGGGAATGGCGAAGGCTCAAACAGTGACTGACCCTGCCTTAAACACACACACACTCACACACACACACACACTCACACTCACACTCACACACTCACACACACTCACACTCACACACACACA
>NW_025215143.1:17656-20443 GCF_004010195.1 Chiloscyllium plagiosum | reverse complement strand
TCCGACTTACTCACACACAGACACACACACTCGCACACAGGCACACACACAGTCGCACACACACTCGCACACACACTCGCACACACACACACTCGCACGCACACACACTTGCACACACGCACTCTTGCACACGCACTCTCGCACTCGCACTCGCACTCACACACACTCACACTCTCACACACTCACATTCACACACAGACACACACTCACACTCACGCACACACTCGCACACACTCATACTCACACACACACTCGCACGCACTCGCACGCATGCACACACTCGTGCGCACACACACACACTCTCTCACACACATTCACAATCACACACACACACATTCACACTCGCACACTCACACACACACATACTCGCACACTCACACTCGCACACTCACACACACACTCACACTCACTCACACACATGCACTCACACACACACAGACACTCACCCTCACACACACACACACACACACACACACAAAGACACTCACAGACACAGACACTCACAGACACACACACACTCAGTATCGGAGCAGTGTGGTTACATTGCTGTGTTAATGAGTTGAAAGCCCACCGCAGCAGCTGGGGAATTTAAATTCCATTTATTAAATACATCTGGAATTAAAATCCTCAGCTCGGTAATCGTGATCATGAAGCTGCCCTTGAATGCTGTAGGAACTCGAACCTATGGTAAGGTAGGAGATCTGCTCTCCGTAGCTGAGCTGAGCTGTATGTGAGTGCAGACCCACAGTGATGTCAAATCTGTCCTCTGAGGGTCCCGCAGTGTAAAACGGTGACTCACCCGCACGCTCTCAAAGGCAGTTAGACAATGTTGGACCATAGCCAGTGATGTTCACATCCCACACAGACCTAAAACACACTCACACGTACAAATACAGTCAATACAGCCTCACACAGAGAGAGAGAGAGAGAGAGAGATTGACAGTGGGGGTGGGGATTAGGGGTGGTTGCCACCCAGAGACTAGCTGCTGCAGATGAATGAGGCCCGAATTAAAGAGCAGGCAGCAGACTGGGAGAATGTGGTTCCCAAGAGGAGACAGTGGGTGCGAGTTATGGAAAGATTCTGGAGTTTGGGAATGTTTACTGATATCCCAGACAATATTCCCCTGGGCCCACGTCTTTTCACTGTGAACAGCCATGATGGAGAGACAGAGAGGGGATGGGGGCAGGGACACACTGCAATACCAGGATTCAAAAACCATCCACAGGACAGAAGGAGCATTTCAAATCCATCTAATTCTTCAGGACCCTCTCACACACACACCCTCTCTCTCAATAGACAGTGTATGAACTTCTCTCATTCTCCTCTTCTCCCTCTTTTACCTATTTCTGTTTCTCCTAACCCCTCTCACTCCACCCCCTTCCTCCCCCTACCTCCTCACTCTCTCTCGTTCACCTCTACGATCCCCCTCCCTATCTGTCGCTGTCTCCTGTGCCTCCCTCTCTCACTCTCTGAACCACTCTCTCCACCTCCACCATGCCCCCACCCCATCTCTTTCTCTCTCTTCCTCTCCCCCTCACTCACATAATCGATCCCTCTTCCCATCGCTCCCCCTCCTCCCCTCTCCCTGACGTCTCCTTCCTCTCCAATCCCCTCACTCCCCAATCTCTTTCTGCCACACTCCGTGTCTCCCTATCTCCTCTCTCTCTTCCCTGCTTTATCTCACCTTCTCCCTCTCCCCTTCTTCCATCTTCCCCACCCCCTCACTTCTCTCTCTCTCTCTCTCTCTGTGAATTTCCTCCCACAATCCAAAGATGTGAATGTTAGTTGGATTGGCCATGCTAAATGGCACATAGTGTTCAGGGATGTGCAGACTAGGTGGGTCAGCCATGGGAAATGCAGGGGTTATGGGGTAAGGGGAGGGTAGGTCTGTGTTGGAGGGTTGGTGTGGATTTGATGGGCTGAATGGCCTGATCCCACACTGTAGGGATTCTATACGACTGGGAGCTGTCATCTAGATCAGATAATACCACACTCCCATCCAGAGACAGGTTTCCAACCACCCGTAATGTCATTGCGGTTTGGATAGACCAATCCAGAGTGAGGATAATTAATTGGGGTAAGGATGGATTTGAGCCAAGGTTGGCAGGAAATGTGACATCTGACCAATGGGCTACCTTCAAAGAGCAACATTGAGAGGGCCAGAGAAGTGAAGGAGACGGTGGCCTGGTGGTATTTTGATAACCTTGAGACCAAAAACTAATGGAGCACGGGGGTTCGAATCCCTCACTGGTTGTGAAATTGAAACTTCATTCACAAACCTGGGATCAAATTGAATGGTCAAAGAAATCAGGGATTGATGATTTTCGTCCATTGTTGCAAAAACTCTTCTGGTTCACTAACACTGGCGAGGGAAGGAAATCTGCTGTCAGTACTTGATCTGGCCTGCACATAGACTCTACACCCAAAGCCAATGATTACTCACTGCCCTCTGGCACAGCTGAACAAATCGCTCAGTTCAAGGGCAACTAGGGACAGGCCACAAATGCCAATGATGCCCCCATGCCAGGGACACAGAAAGCAAGAAAGCCCCATGAAAGGCAAAGGATGGAGGTAGGGGTGAGGGGTGATGGTGAAACAGAGGAGCGGGGAGTGATCATTGGGGAATGCCAGTTGGGTAGTGCAGTTAAGAACAAACCTGAAGAGAAGATTCCAAGGGGAATTGGTAAAAGATCGAAGGGAAGCAAAGAGTGTGTGTGTATGTGTGTGTGTGTGTGTGTGTGTGTGTGTGTGTGGTGTGTGTGTGTGTGTGTGTGGTGTGTGTGTGT
>NW_025215143.1:11702-13245 GCF_004010195.1 Chiloscyllium plagiosum | reverse complement strand
AAGTAACTCCCCTTCCTCCCCCCCATCCAATCCCAATCCCCGGTAAGTAACTCCCCCCTTTACGCCATCCCAGTCTCTGGAATATCATTCCCCGATTATGCCCCATCCCAGTCTCTACAATGTGACTCCCCTCACCCCACCCCAGTCTCTGGGATGTCACTCCCAATGACTGTGAAACCGCAGTGGTGGTCTGGGAGAGGTAACCCCGCTCTCAGGGATGCTGGCACCGCAGCCTCATTCTCTAAACGTTACTGACAGTGCACTCCGTTAGCCAGGGCAGGATGTTAAAGTTCCAGCATTGTGAAGGGACATTTCACCGAGAACTGCTCAGCAATGGGGTGGGGTTCTGAGAAACCGTCTCCTGCTCGATGCTAGGAAGCTAGGAAGGGCTTCTCATGATGTAGTGCAGTGTGGCTGGACTCTGGACTGACAGGTTCAACCCCCACTCACCCTCCCAATGTCTTTTGAGACCACTGAACCTCGAAGGCTGCTTTAATGTTCCTCTGGCTGTGGCTCATTTGCTCGCACTCACATCCCACGATCCATGTTCCGGGAATCACAAGATGGGAGAAGGAGACCGTTTTGTCCATCAGGGCTGCACTGCCTGTCATGGTGAGCTCTCTGGCTTGCTCCCACAGTCCTACCCTCTCCCAGTAACCCAGCACAATCTTTCTTTTCAGATAACAGACTAATTCCCTCCCTGATGATCTCACTGACTCTGCCTCCCACCACACTCCCAGGCAGTGCAATCCACACCCTAACTCCCCACTGAATAAAGAAAACGTTTCTCATTACATTTAGCGTCATAGAGATGTACAGCATGGAAACAGACCCTTCGGTCCAACCCGTCCATGCCGACCAGATATCCCAACCCAATCTAGTCCCACCTGCCAGCACCCGGCCCATATCCCTCCAAACCCTTCCTATTCATATATCCATCCAAATGCCTCTTAAATGTTGCAATTGTACCAGCCTCCACCACTTCCTCTGGCAGCTCATTCCATACACATACCACCCGCTGTGTGAAAAAGTTGCCCCGTAGGTCTCTTTTATGTCTTTCCCCTCACCCTAAACCTATGCCCTCTAGTTCAGGACTCCCGGACCCCAGGGAAAAGACTTTGCCTATTTGTCCTATCCATGCCCCTCGTAATTTTGTAAACCTCTATAAGGTCACCCCTCAGCCTCCGACGCTCCAGGGAAAACAGCCCCAGCCTGTTCAGCCTCTCCCTGTAGCTCAGATCCTCCAACCCTGGCAACATCCTTGTAAATCTTTTCTGAACCCTTTCAAGTTTCACAACATCTTTCCGATAGGAAGGAGACCAGAATTGCATGCAATATTCCAACAGTGGCCTAACCAATGTCCTGTACAGCCGCAACATGACCTCCCAACTCCTGTACTCACTAATTTCTGTAAATCCATGTCACCTTATCCTGATTCCCACTATTCTCATAGTGAGGTAGGGTGGGTGGGGTAGGGTGGGGTGAGGTAGGGTGGGTGGGGTGGGTGGAGTGGGTGGGGTGGGTGGCGTGGGCGGAGTGGGTG
>NW_025215143.1:8926-11288 GCF_004010195.1 Chiloscyllium plagiosum | reverse complement strand
GTGGGCGAGGTGTGCAGGGTGGGCAGGGTGGGCGGGGTAGGGTAGGGTGGGTGGGATGGGCAGGGTGGGCGGGGTGGGCGGGGCGGGAGTGGAGAGGATCCATGAATTATGATGAAGGAGTGCGGAGAGCCGTTCCTCTCCCTGTTCTTGGTCAATGTTTACCTTTCAATCAACACGAAGAGGAAACAGCTGAGTTGCCTTAAATGTGCTGTTTGTGGGATCTTGCTGTGTGTGGGCTGCTGTTCCAGCAGGTGATGACATTTTGTTGGCTGTATAAATGTGTTGGGGCGGGTACTCTGTCATTCACAGCTGCCCCCCCCCCCCACCAGCGATGCCAGGACTGCCCCCTGACCCATCCCTGATTGTGTTTTGCAGAGATCCCTTGGCACGGTGCCACGGTTTCGGCCGTTCAGGGTGGTGGTGGCTATCGACTTCGGCACCACAGCCAGTGGCTACGCATTTAGTCTGGTACAGGACCCTGAAACTATCCACATGATGAGGTAGGTCTGGCCTTCTGTGGCTTTCACATAGCACCCATCCCTAATTACCCCAGAGGGGCTGGTGATGAGCTGCCTTCACATATCACCCATCCCTAATTACCCCAGAGGGACTGGTGATGAGCTGCCTTCACATATCACCCATCCCTAATTACCCCAGAGAGACTGGTGACGAGCTGCCTTCACATAGCGCCCATCCCTAATTACCCCAGAGAGACTGGTGAAGAGCTGCCTTCACATAGCGCCCATCCCTAATTACCCCAGAGAGACTGGTGACGAGCTGCCTTCACATAGCGCCCATCCCTAATTACCCCAGAGGGGCTGGTGATGAGCTGCCTTCACATAGCGCCCATCCCTAATTATCCCAGAGGGACTGGTGACGAGCTGCCTTCACATAGCGCCCATCCCTAATTATCCCAGAGGGACTGGTGACGAGCTGCCTTCACATAGCGCCCATCCCTAATTACCCCAGAGGGACTGGTGACGAGCTGCCTTCACATAGCACCCATCCCTAATTACCCCAGAGGGACTGGTGACAAGCTGCCTTCACATAGCACCCATCCCTAATTACCCCAGAGGGACTGGTGATGAGCTGCCTTCACATAGCACCCATCCCTAATTACCCCAGAGGGACTGGTGATGAGTTACTTCCTTCTGAAATTTTTTGATCTTGGACTAATCAGGACAGAATGCAAGAATGCCAATTTTTATACAGTCACACTGTTTACACAGCTGTGGGAGAAAGGCTGCTGACTGGCTGTGGCACGGTGAGGCTGCTGAACTGTGGTAATCTCACGGAACTCCGGGGGCCTCAGTCCATTTCGTACCTGGTCCCTGATTAATCTGGAAATGGATCTGGGAATCTCTGTGCTGGTGACCCTGAAACTATCGTCAACTGGCAAAACAAAACCAACTGCTTCATTAATGTCCTCTGCAATGGTTCAAGATGGCATGATGGCACAGTGGTTAGCACTGCTGCCTCACAGCACCAGAGACCTCAGGCGACTGACTGTGTGGAGTTTGCACATTCTCCCCGTGTCTGCGTGGGTTTCCTCCGGGTGCTCCAGTTTCCTCCCACAGTCCAAAAATGTGCAGCTTAGATGAATTGGCCATGCTAAATTGCCCGTAGTGTTAGGTGTAGGGGAATGGGTCTGGGTGGGTTGCTCTTCGGAGGGTCGGTGTGGACTTGTTGGGCCGAAGGGCCTGTTTCCACACTGTAAGTAATCGAAATCATCTACCATCTTCTCAGGGGCAACTAGGGATGGGCAGGAACTAGCAACGCCCATGTCCCTCGAATGAATGCTAAAGAAATAGTTGTCCAGTTGTAAGATTGGCAGCTTGGGTCAACAAAAAATACCCCTCACTGTATCGCTTTTACACTCAGAGGGAATTAAAGTCCACAAAGGCTGTCTTGATCAAAACCAACCACCCAATGGATCTAATTCTCATTGTCCTAACTATCTTCATTCCAGGCCTCACTCTCTAGGCTGGCCTTTGTTGTCCATCATTAATTGCCCCTTGAACTGATTGACTGTCTCAGAGGGTTGCCCAACCTGCTGTGGGGCTGGAGACACATGTAGACCTGACTGGGTAAAGATGGCAGTTTTCTGCCCTGAAGTGAACTAGACGGGGGAATTGACGAAGATCCAGTGGTTTTGTAGCGACTGTCTCTGAGATATCATCTCTGAAAGCTCTGATAGGATTTGAACTCTCCTGCAAGTAGACAGGATAGTGAAGAAGGCGTTTGGTATGCTTTCCTTTATTGGTCAGAGTATTGAGTACAGGAGTTGGGAGGTCATGACTGTACAGGACATTGGTTAGGCCACTGTTGGAATATTGCGTGCAATTCTGGTCTCCTTCCTATC
>NW_025215143.1:0-8897 GCF_004010195.1 Chiloscyllium plagiosum | reverse complement strand
GATGCTTGGCAAGTTAGGTTGGGACTACCCTCCTTGCCACTGGTTTTGGAAGATCTTTCAGAGGTGTCTCCCGAGTGCTTTAAGTATCATTGATCTGTCCAAGTCAGTGAAGCAGACAGTAGTGTGCGGTTCTTTGCTGCCCTATGAACCATAACCTAAGCCTGGTGGCTGATATTCTGCTCCTCAGTCAACTGAAGGCAGGGCTGACAGGCTTGAGATGATGGCTCCCCTCCATCGAGAGAAAAGACATCTAAGATATAGGAAATGGCCTACATTTTCCAAGGTTGTGCCAAGAGCTGTGAGTAAAGAGCAGGCAAGGCTTCTTGTCAGGCAAAACATTCTGGATGTCGGTTTGCTCGCTGAGCTGGAAGGATCATTTCCAGATGTTTCGTCACCCTACTAGGTACCATCTTCAGTGGGCCTCAGGCGAAGCACTGCTGATAATTCCTGCTTTCTATTTATATGTTTGGGTTTCTTTGGGTTGGTGATGTCATTTCCTGTGATGATGTTATTTCCTGTGGTGAAGTCACTTTCTGTTCTTTTTCTCAGGGGGTGGTAGATGGGGTCTAACTTGATGTGTTTATTGATAGAGTTCCAGTTAGGAATGCCATGCTTCGAGGAATTCCTGTGTATGTCTCTGTTTGGTTTGTCCTAAGATGGATGTATTGTCCCAGTCGAAATGGTGTCCTTCCTTATCTGTATCTAAGGATACTAGTGAGTGAGGGTCATGTGGTTTTGTGGCTAGTTGGTGTTCATGTATCCTGGTGGTTTGTCCAATGTAGTGTTTGTTACAGTCCTTGTTTCGCTGGGACGAGACTAGGTTGGGATACCTGGTCAGCATGGAGAGGTTGGTCCGAAGGAAAGGTCAGTTTCCATGCTGTACATCTCCATGACTGCGACTCTGGGTCAATAGGCTTGGTCTCTAGATTGCTTTGAGGTAGGAGGAGATTTACGGCCCATCTAGCACCTCCTATCTCCAGTGTATATTTCAGCCTGCCTGCTCCGTCATCTCCTCAGCGTCTCCTTCACCCGTCTAGCCATTGCTATCCACATATTCCATGTAAACTCATGATTTCCCAATGGCTCAGGTACATGCGAGTACATTTTCATTCCATTTTATTGACAGGAGCCATTTCTTTCTATGACTCTAAAAGGACAATGGCTTATTGCTACTATCGCTGGACGATCAATGCAGAGACCCTGGTAATGTTCTGGGGAATCTGGGTTCGATTCCCTCCAAGGCGGGATACAAATCTGGAATTAAAAGTTGAAAGATGACCATGAAACCATTGCCAATTCACTGACGTCCTTCAGGGGAGGAAACTGCCATCTTTACCTGACCTGGCCTTATGTGACTCCAGACCCACAGCAATGTGGATTGCTCTTAACTGCCTCCTGACCTAGCGAGCAATTTCCTCACCCTGTGAACGAATAAAAATGTCATATCAATGATCTCTCCCACAGTCCGAACCTTCCTGGGCACTGAGTAATAAAGAGAATTGAATTGCAAAGCTATCTCCAGGCAAAAGAAGGAAATCTCCAGTAGGTTTGGAGATAGCAATTCTGTGATGGTGGCTCAGTGGTTAGCACTGCTGCCTCACAGCGCCAGGGACGTGAGTTCGATTCCCCCCTCGGGTGACTGTCTGTGTGGAGTTTGCACATTCTCCCTGTGTCTGCTTGGGTTTCCTCCGGGTGCTCCGGTTTCCTCCCACAGTCCAAAGATGTGCAGGTCAGGTGAATTGGCCATGCTAAATTGCTCATAATGTACAGGCTGGGTGGATTTGCCATGGGAAATGCAGGATTATGGGGATAGGATGGGTCTGGGCCGGATGCTGTTTGGAGGGTCAGTGTGGACCCGATGGGCTGAATGGCCTGAATCCCACACTGTAGGGATTCTAGTGGAGGTATGAAGTGTGATCGGCGTTGAACGTTGTTTCAGTGTGTTTGTTTGTTTGTTGCTAGGCGATGGGAGGGTGGTGATCCTGGAGTCGCCAATCAGAAAACTCCGACCAGTCTGCTCCTGACTCCTAATGGCAGTTTCCACAGCCTGGGCTACACAGCCAGAGATCATTACCATGACCTGGACCCAGAGGAAGCCAGGGACTGGCTGTACTTTGAGAAGTTTAAGATGAAGATTCACAGCACCTGTGTGAGTATACACTGTACAACCACTTCACTCTCAGTGTGACAGGGACAACTCTCACATTAAAACACAACACACTGTTAGGGTCCCAGCTCATGGTAATGCTGAATAAGTCAGATCCTGGAGTGGGTTCTGATAAAGGGTCACTGGACCCAAAATGTTGGCTCTGCACCTTCTCTGGGACAGTAACACTGCATCCAGTACTCTGTTACTGAAAGGTTGACTCTCCTGCTCCTTGGATGCTGCCTGACCTGCTGTGTTTTTCCAGCGTCACACTCTTTGACTGTTACCCTGATGCATTAGTACAGTACGATCTGCCTGCAAAGCACATAACACGACACTTTTCATCATACCTCGGTACACATGACAGGAATAAATCAAATCTCTAGTTTCCTCCCACAGTCCAAAGATGTGCAGGTCAGGTGAATTGGCCATGCTAAATAGTCCCATAGTGTTAGATCAAGGGAAATGGGTCTGGGTGGGTTACTCTTCAGAGGGTCGGTTTGGGCTGAAGGGCCTGTTTCCACTCTGTAGGGAATCTAATCAAAACCAGTTAAGTTTCTCCAGCAATTTCTGTTTTAGTTTCAGGTTTCTAGCATCCGCAGTTCTTTAGTTGATGTTCTATGAGGGTAAAAACTGGCTTGATGGGCCACAAGACTAACTTTTACATTTAGTTCACATTGTGCTCGCCATTGAACATACTTACACAATGCTGCCAATGTTAACAACATAACACAACTTTATTTCACAACAAAACAGAATAGATAAACAGTTCAGAAGAGCAACACAGCAAACTGCCAATGTTTTTCTCAGCAATATCATTTACAGATACTCAATCCCTGTGTGGTCTAACTCCTATCTCAGCCTTTTAATTTCGTACTGTACTGTACACCACAGCACGGTGGCTCAGTGGTTAGCACTGCTGCCTCGCAGCACCAGGATCCCAGGTTTGATTCCAGCCTCGGGTGTCTGTCTGTGCACACTCTCCCCGTGTCTGCGTGGGTTTCCTCCGGGTGCTCCAGTTACCTCCCACAGTCCAAAGATGTGCGGGTCAGGTGAATTGGCCAGGCTAAATTTCCCATAGTGATAGGTGCATTAGTAGGGGAATGGGTCTGGGTGGGTTACTCTTCGGAGGGTTAGTGTGGAATTGTTGGGCCGAAGGGCCTGTTCCGCACTGTAGGGAATCTGATCTTTCCAGTGTTTGACATCCTCGAGCCTTCTCTCCAGTACTGATGATGTATGAAAATGTTCTGGGCAAACAGGATTAAGGAAAATCCCAGGGCCTTGAGGACTAAGAAAGTAGCTAGGCAAAGGATAGGTCCACTCAAGGAGAAAGGAAGGAATTTATGCATGGAGCTGGAGGAAGTGGGTGAGGTCCTTAATGAATACTTTGCTTCAGTATTCACAAGGAGAAGGACATGATGGATGGGGAGTCTAGAGAGGGGTATGTTGATATTCTAAGGTATGTCAATATAACAAAGGTGTTGGGTGTCTTGAAAAACATTAAGGTAGATAAGTGCCTAGCACCTGATGGGATCGATCCTGGAATACTGCGGGAGGAAACTGCTGGGGGCCTTGTATCATCTTCATCACAGAGAGCTCCCAGAGGACTGGAGACTAGCCAATGGTATTCTTTTGTTGAGGAAGGGCAACAGGATGATCGAGGAGAAAGTGAGGACTGCAGATGCTGGAGATCAGAGCTGAAAATGTGTTGCTGGAAAAGCGCAGCAGGTCAGGCAGCATCCAGGGAACAGGAGAATCGACGTTTCGGCCTCCGATTCCTGAAGAAGGGCTTATGCCCGAAACATCGATTCTCCTGCTCCCTGGATGCTGCCTGACCTGCTGCGCTTTTCCAGCAACACATTTTCAGCCAGGATGATCCACAAATTTCCAGGCAGGTGAGTCTTACATCATTGGGAGGGAGATTATTGGAGAAGGTGCCTGGGGACAGGATTTACTCACATTTGGTAACAATATGGACTTATTAGCAATAGGCAGCATGGCTTTGTGTGGAGAAGGTCGCGTCTCACAAACATGATTGAGTTTTTTGAGGAAGTGGTGAAGATGATGGATGACAGCTGGGTAGTGGATATTGTCTTACATGGACTTTAGCGAGGCCTTTGACATGGTCCCTCCTGGCAGGCTGACGCGGGAGGTGAAGTCCACAGTGAGCTGGTTAGATAGATTCAGAACTGGCTTCCTCAGAGAGTAGCAGGGGAATGGTGTTTTTCTGATGGAGATCTGTGCTGGAATCCTTGCTGTTTGTAATAGGTACACATTAATTAGAAGAGAATGTAAGTGGTCTAATTACTAAATTTCCAAACAAGTATTGGGGGAGTTGCGGAATAGTGAGGCGGATTGCCAGAGGGGTACAGCAGGACACAGATAGACTGGAGACTGGAACGGAGAAATGGCAGATGGGATTTAATCCGGACAAAGGTGAGGTGATGCATTTTGGAAGGTCTAATGCAGCAGGGATTGTAGAATCACGGGAGGGAGGGGATCTCATAGAAACATGTAAACTCCTGATGGGAACAGACAGGCTAGATGCGGGAATAATGTTCCCAATGCTGGGGGAGTCCAGAATTAGGGATCACCACCTAGAATAAAGGGTGGGCCATTCAGGACTGAGATGAGGAAGCATGTCTTCACTCAGGGTGTTTAGGAACCTGCGGAATTCTCTCCAATAGGAGGCTGTTGGGGCCAGTTCATTGGATAGGTTCAAGAGGGAGCTGGATGTGGTCCTTGTGGCTAAAAGGATCAAGGAGCGTTGGGAGAGCGCGGGAATGGGCTACTGAGATTGCATGGTCAGCCATGATGGTATTGAATGGTGGTGCAGCCTCAAAGGGCTGAATGGCCTCCTCCTGCACCTATTTTCTGTGTTTCTATGTAAATATACAGTAAATGGCAGAACCCTTGGTGGCATTAACTTACAGAACAATGTGGGCATATAACTCCACTATTCCCTGAGAGTGGCAACACAAGTGGATAAGGAGGTCAAGGATAAGGGGGCGTATGTATGGCCTTCCCAATGTTCTTTGATAAATGAATCTCAGTGTGGATAAGTGTGAGGCATTACACTTGGTGTAAAAGTGGAAAAGTCACCTATTTCTTAGAAATGAGGCATGGATACTGAAGCAAAGAAATAGAATGGCAGAGATATGTAGCATAGTAATAGGCCCATCAGCCTATCAAGTCTGCAGTGGTCATAAACAACCACCTATCCATTCTAACCCCATTTCCCAGCCCTTGGCCTAGAGCCTTGGTGTCACAAGTGCCCCATCTAAATCCTCCTTCAATGTGCTGAGGTGTTCGGTCTCTCCAACAGGCAATCTGGGGGGAAATAGGTCTTTCTCACATCCCATCGAAACCTCCTGCTCCTTACCTTCAATCTATAGCCCCCGGTCACTGATCCCTCCATCGGGGAGTAAGGTTCCTTCCTGTCTCCCCTGTCTATGTCCACCTCTGAATTTTATACATCTCCATCGTGCCCCCTTCCAATCTCCTCTGCTCTGGAAAACCACCCTGTTGCCCAATCTCTCTTTATAACTGAAACTCTCCAGCCCAGGCAACACACAGAGAATGCTGGTGAAACTCAGCAGCTCTGGCAGCATCTATGGAGAGAGAAACAGAGCCTCTTAAATGTTGTACTTGTACCAGCCCCCACCACTTCCTCTGGCAGCTCATTCCTCTGCATGAAAATGTTGCCCCTTAGGTCCCTTTTATATCTTTCCCCTCTCACCTTAAACCTATGCCCTCTAGTTCTGGACTCCCTCACCCTAGGGAAAGGACCTTGTCTATTTACCCCACCCATGCCCCTCATGATTTTATAAACCTTCAATCCTCTCACTCGTGTAAATGCCAGTGGAAACAAGCCCAGCCCGTCCAACCTTCCCTCAAGATACAACCCCCCTCATGCCCACTATCAATCTGGTGAACACACTCTGCACCACCTCCAATATATTTACAATCTTCCTCAAATGAGGAGACCCACCCAGCACACAGTGGATCAATACTCACCATTAACCATTGACACTCAACAATGACCATCGATACTCACCAACGATCATCAATATCACCAATGATCATCGATACTCACCAATGACCATCGATATTCACCAATGACCATTAATACTCACCAATGACCATTGATACTCACCAATATTCATCAATAACCATTGATACACACCAATGATCATTGATACTCACCAATGATCATCGATACTCACCAATGATCATTAATATCACCAATGATCATCGATACACACCAATGATCATCGATACTCACCAATGATCATTGATACTCACCAATAACCATTGATACTCACCAATGATCATCGATACTCAGCAATGATCATCGACACTCACCAATGATCATCGATACTCACTCACCAATGATCATTGATACTCACCAATGACCATCGATACTCACCAATGATCATCAATATCACCAATGATCATCGATACTCACCAATGATCATCGATATTCACCAATGACCATTAATACTCACCAATAACCATTGATACACACCAATGACCATCAATATCACCAATGATCATCAATACTCACCAATGACCATCAATACTCACCAATGATCATCAATATCACCAATGACCATTGATACTCACCAATAATCATCGATACTCACCAATACCATTGATACTCACCAATGATCATCGACACTCACCAATGATCATCGATACTCAGCAATGACCATCGATACTCACCAATGATCATCGACACTCACCAATGACCATCGATACTCACCAATGACCATCGACACTCACCAATGACCATCGATACTCACCAATGATCATCGACACTCACCAATGATCATCGATACTCCCCAATGACCATCGATATTCAACAATAATCATCGATACTCACCAATGTTCATCGATACTCACTAATGATCATCGATATTCAACAATGACCATTGATACTCACCAACGGTCATCGACACTCACCAATGATCATCGATACTCACCAATGACCATCAATACTCGCTAATGATCATTGATACTCTCACTAAATAAGTATTGGACATCTCACACCTGCTGTAGCAGCAATGCAAAAAGATCCCTTGCTTCAGCAGATGATTCTTGACTGGTGTCTCTCTCTGAACTCTCTCTGGCCTGTAAGAATCTGTGTTTGATTTTACCTTTTGCTAAGGGGTGTGTTTATGGGATGTTGTGGGAATTGGAACGGTTCCTTAGTTAAATTGCTGTAACTAGTCGGTCAAGTTTTCCAATATTTAAGTTATTCTAAATTCTGTTTTCTTTAGTTTGTGTTTTCAACTGTGGTGTTTAAATGAATTCTGTTTTGCTAAAAGCCAAGTGGTTTGAGTAGCTGCATTGTACCTGGAATATTCACTTCACAACTGCCTTTAAAATAAGAACAATTTAGGGTCTGAGCTACCTACTTAAAATATATTGAGGGGGTCTAGTCTGGTCCATAACAATCTGTACACTCCTTCTTGCATGATATGGAGTGAGGAGCGTCGCTGGTCCACGTGTTTTGCCTAATTTCTGAATACCGATCCTGCTCTCCTGTTTCACTCCTAGAACTTGAAGAATCCCATCTGAAGTATCCTCGCTGTTGGTATCATTTTTCCCAAACATTTCTCATCTGGAATTGCTGCCCTATGTGGATAAAAATGAAGAAAATATTGAAATATATCATGATGGATCCTTTCCTGGACCTGGCGATCACCATCTGTATCGTCTTGAACACCGTGTTCATGGCCTTGGAACACCGTCCCATGTCCAAGGAATTTGATAACATGCTCTATGTTGGGAATCTGGTAAGCAGCCAATCATATTTTACTTTAAGATCATCACAAAGGGAATCGTGAAATGTAATGTTTAATTCTAGGTTTTTGTGCATCCATGTCTATGTTTGTGTGTGTCTTTGTGCGTGCGCGCATGTGTGTGTGTGTGTGTGTGTGTGTGTGTATCTGTGTGTTTGTGTGTCTGTGTTTGTCAGTGTCTTTGCCTGTATGTGTGTACAAGTATGTGTGACTGCATGTCAATGTGCTTGTGTGACTATGTGTGTGTGTAAGTTTCTGCATCTGTGTTTGTATGTATGTGCATCTATATGTATTTGTGTGTGTATGCCTGTGTGTGTATTTGTGTGTGCAAGTGTATTTGTGTGTATGTCTGTGTGTGCGTGAGCATTTGTGTGTGTGTGCATTTGTGTGTATGTCTGTGTGTGTGTATGGACATTTGTGTGTGTGTATGTGTATTTGTGTGTATGTCTGTGTGTGGGGGAATTTGTGTGTGTGTATGTGTATTTGTGTGTGGGCATTTGTGTGTGTATGTGTACTTGTGTGTATGTCTGTGTGTGTGTGTGCCGTTCCTGATGTCTATGTCTGTTCGAGTATGTGAGTCAGTGGGTGTAGGTGTCTGCACATGTGTCTTTCTGTTCAGGTGTGTGTGTGTGTGTGTGTGTGTATATGTGTGTGCATGTGCGCATGCGCACATATTTGTGACTGCACACATCTCTCTGTGTGTTGTGATCGTGTTCCTGCACCCATGTATGTCTGCATCTCTGTGTGTGTCCCTCTCCCCCCTATATATATGGATGGGTGGAGACATGTTTTGTGTGGGGATGCATTTTCTGTGCAGGCAGATCTGTGAGTAAATGCTTCAGTATTTGTGCAGGTACTGATTTGTGTCATTGTGTGAATGCATTGATATCGGTGTGCTCTTGGGTATATGTATTTGTGTAGGTGGTCTTACACAAATACACATG